>NC_072820.1:18180000-18422500 GCF_027744805.1 Dunckerocampus dactyliophorus | reverse complement strand
AGGAGTGACATTTTAAAGCGCATGCAGAGGTAGATAAAACTGAAGAAGGCCACCGACAGCCACAGCTGTTGATGCCAATGTTTTTTCTTTTTTTTTACGTGCTCGCATGTTGCTGCTATGATTAAAATGAATGAAAATGTTCAATAAGAACACCAAATGATGTGTAATGTTGTAGGAAAAAGGCCAGCAGCCTGACATGTTTTACTGCATGAGGCTGTTGGAGGAGACTGGAATCTGCCT
This sequence comes from Dunckerocampus dactyliophorus, assembly GCF_027744805.1. Lineage (NCBI taxonomy): Eukaryota > Metazoa > Chordata > Actinopteri > Syngnathiformes > Syngnathidae > Dunckerocampus > Dunckerocampus dactyliophorus. The sequence goes on along the minus strand of NC_072820.1, from coordinate 18,422,260 downwards.
GGTCCCTGGCAGCGGCTTCGGCCAGAAGGATGGAACCTACCACTTCAGGTGCAGAACTTTTATTTTTCTTTTTGTAATAAATCATCCATGCTATCCCGTGGACACTCCTCTGTTGATTGGACAATGAATAGTGCAGGAAAAGATGCAGGCCTTAATGGATTCCTATTGTCCTTCCAAACGTATTCTTCCAGGCCTACCTTTAATTAATCCCTATATATATTTGCTACATTACACAGCAGAGGATGAATCGAAAAGTCTTATGTGAAGCTTCCTCGTTATGGTGCATTGTACTTATCGAGCCACTTTTTTATGGTGATCCTTCAAAGTCTGTGAAAATCTTTAACTCCTCCGCTGCTGCTGCTGCTGCTGCTGATGCGTCACGCAGCTAACAACTTGCTCTCCGACAGGCTTCCTATGAATGGACAATCACGGGTACAAAAGTTCCTTTACATTAAATTGTGAACATTTTTTTCGTAAAATATTAAACCTCGAGAGTTGTGTTGTATTATTTATTTACTTGCCGTTTATTAAGCCTACAATGTTTTTCGCAACATTCTCAACTGTCGTACAAGTGTAAAAATAAGCCACGCTGTAACGTTAATACGTAAAAAAAAATACATTAGTCTTTCAACGCTTTAATGCTTTAATACATAAATAAAAGTACCGATGGCAATAACAGAACAATAGCTTGTCCTTTTCAAAAATAGGTAAGAAGGAAGTGTGTCAACTTAAAAAAGAAAAAAAAAAGTAAACATGGTGCAGCCCTACAAACAAGTGATGGAAATTCTTGTCATTTTACTTTTACATTTGCTATTCTAGTAACATTAAAAATGTATTCTTGTAGAGTTATTACTTTTTTAAAAGTAGATATTTTTTCTGCTTTCAAGGAGGTTTGGTTTGATGTGTTTGTATTTTGCTACATTTTCAAATCAGTCCATCACTAATTTAAAAAAAAATACATAAACTAGATAAACAATCATCCCAGCCTTTTTAGTTTGAGATGTTTTGTTATTTGACGAAGTACAGTTTAAACTGGCTACTTTTTTAATTTTACTTTTAGATTTTTATACGCTACTTTTACTTGTAACTGGGTAAAAATGGATCACTTCATTTCCTGTGCCGGGTAGCCTGTCAAATATCTTTGTGTTTTGTCTTCTTGTGCCTAGAATGACCATCCTGCCTCCTGCAGACAAGCTGAAGATCCTCCTGAGCAAAGTGAAGGAGTTCCATCAGAGGTTCACCCAGCAGTACTCTTAAATTTGTTATCACACATGTGCTCACTGAAGTGTGCAAGAACTTTTGCCAAAATCCCCAATTCCTCGTCACTTTAAAAAGTGCCTTCACCACGTAGAATCTCTATCACTATGTCACACTTCAGCATCCTCCACGCATCTGGATGTTGGTGGACGGTGAACAAAAAAGGGCACCCTCTTGTGTTTTAAACACAAAAACTGGAAATGGAAGTTGTTGGGTTCTTTTTTAGTTTGTCTTGCATGTGGACAGTTTATATGGAAGACATTCATAGGAATATGTGCCAAGGTTTTTTTTTTTTCCTTTTTTTAAAAAAAAAAAATGAAGTTAGAAGTGAAGAGAAGTTAATGCTGCTTTAATAAAAACCCATCAAAACATGTGAAAAATTCATTGCTGCAGGCAGTACGTGACCTGGAGAATATGCAGAGACAAAAAAAAGTGCTATTTGCATTGCATGACTGTTCAACAAAATAAAAGTCATTCTCCACAACCCTTTGTCTTATTTGGATAAATTTATATAATAACACGTTCCTTTAACCAAAAACATACATAAACATATTTATCAGTCTTTATATTAACAAAAAGGATACAATTTTTACTAGCAGATCCTACATTAATTGTTTCATTCCGCAAAGCACGCACCACTTTTTCAAGTTATGTTTCAATATAATTTTAATAATAATACAAGAATATAACAAATGCACAAAAACACTGCAAATGAAGTGAAATCCATACCAGAAAAAGCTGCTGCACTACATTACCAATTATAGATGTTGCTCAAATAAAATTAAGACCTTATTTTCACTATTTTACTACTTAATCTTGTAAAAATGTGACTATAATTATAACTATTCTTGTCATATTCCAACATCTTTTATGATGTTACAGGTTTATTAGAAGGGGGAACAATTCTAGGACAACTTTTTAATATTTTTCCACAGGGTTGGAAAATACAAAATTAGGAGAAAAAATTGTATGTTGACAAGAATACCATATTTTTTTTTTTATATTTTTGTAATTTTACCAAAAAACTTTTACAAACGTACATTTACAAAAAAATATATATAACAAGAAATAAAAGTATAACATTCATTCACAGATTTGCAATATTAAAAAAACCTTTATTCCATAATATTACAAATTGTCATTATGCTGCACTTCTCTTCTTGTAAAATGACAACATTTTCCTTGGACAATTACAGCTTTATTGTCATGAAATTCCAACTTTTTTTTTGTTTTAAAGTTAATACTTTTTATCATGTAAACATTTTTTTGTGAAACTACAGCTTTTTGCTGTAAAATTACTACTTTTTCCTGTAAAATTAAATACTTTTCATACTTTTCCCTTGTGTAATTACTACTTTTTTCTCATAAAAGTCAATACTTTTCCTTGTAAAATTACTACTTTTTGCTCATAAAACAACTTTTTCTTGTAAAATTACAAGTGTATTGTAAATGTACAACTTTTTTTTCACGTAAAATTTGTGGGTTTTCTCTCAAAACTAGAGTAAGTACGTCGCCCGCCTAGAATTTCATTTCCTCCTCAAACTTCTCTACTTGCCAGTTAGATCCCATCCCTACTCACTTGCTCAAGGATGCTACTCCGCTAGTTAACACAGCTCTTCTCAAGATAATATGTGTCTATAGTGACAGGCTATGTACCACAATCATTGAAAGTAACTGTAATCAAGCCACTTCTTAAAAAACCTAACCTTGATCCACACGTCTTATCTAGTACAGACCAATATCCAACCTCCCATTTTTGTCCAAGATCCTACAGAAAGCAGTTGCCAAACAGTTACACCATTTCCTTCAAAACAGTAACCGTCTGATGGTTATTGCGCTGCAGTCGGCACCAGTAATGGCCTTAATTTGGGTGGAAGACCGCCCTGTGTCTTGATGGACAGCCAATCGGATCCTCCGGCTCAGTGCAGGTGTGATTTTTTTTGGGGGGGTCTACCACTTTACTTTTTTGTTCCATAATGCTCAGGATCTTTCAAAAAATGTTTGACTGATTTACTGCACCCAACCTCAACTTAGAGCCCCCGACGTTCAAGTCCCCTAGGGAACACATTTATAGTAACACACACAGCGTGAGTCTTATTTATGTCTTAAATAGCTTATTTATGTTTCTTATGGCTACTATATTGGGTAATACAAGTGTAAAAGTGACTATAGGGTTGTTATTTCATGTCTAGAAGGCTCTAATGTTAAAAACTATTTAGAAGTTCGTAAACAGGTTTTCTATGCGCTAACTACAAAAATATTCCATTTATAAATAAGCAGTTCCTCTTTGCGGAAATGTATTTATCACGGTCAGGTTTGGAACCAACTAACAACCATCAACAAGGGATCACTGTACTCCTAATCTTTGATTAGCATTTTTTTTGTTACAATAGATCCTTAAAAACAGCAGAACACTCCTAAAGGACTTTTGAGTAGTGTTTTAATTTTATTTTCCAGGAGGTCCTTAAAAAGCCAGAGAACTCATGTAATTTTGAGGGTCTTTGGCAAATGTTTTTGCAGTAAATTTCTAAAACCAGCAGAGCACTCCTGGAACATACACACATGATCATTGACCGGTGTTTTTCCTCCAAGTGGTTCCTGAAACAGTATAACTTTTTTGGCTAGTATATTTGCAGTAGACTCTTAGAAACAGCAGAACACTCTTGTTTTATAGAATATGTTTGAGTAGAGTTTTTGCAGTAGATTTCTCACGATCTGCAGGGTAGCCTGTGCGACAGCTTGTTTAGTTTTTCTGTTTATGCCGTGGTTCCGGTTTAATTCTCTTATTTTGGTAGCTCTTCCTGTTTTGTGTCCGCTCGCTTTTGTTTTTTCCTTTATCTCTTGCACCTGTAGCGTTCTCCTATTTAATTCAGGTGTGTGCATCTTAGTTTGTTGTTGCATTGTTTGTTGTAAGTTGCCACGCTACTATGGAATCACTCTTTGCTGGTATGCTGCCGTTACATTGCAGCATTATTAAAAAAGATATACTTTACCTGCAATCTCTGCACAGAATAAAATAAGGGTGTCAGAAAGGGTCTACATCAAATTAAAAGCACAAAATGAATACAGACGTACCACTGGTACGGGCCTGGAGTTTGTTTTCATCATCATCGTCCGACGTGCGCGTGACAGGCAGTGTGCTTGCATGAATTAACGTCACAACGGACAAAATACACACACCAGCACTCAACACAGATAGAATAGAAGCTCACCTTTATGTATTGGAAAAAACGATGAATGGGAAAAATATACATTTATTTGTTAGAAAGTTAGACTTTTAACTTTGTATCGGAGCACGCAGCTATGGTGCGTTCAAGGACAACTGTGACTAAACGTGTGGCAAAACAATTGCCATAAAATGCCATAAACATACAAAAACTATAGGCTTTCTAACGGTATGTTAATTTCCAATAAAATGGGCCTTATTTCCAAAATGTATATACATTTACTGTAAATAATATTCAATGTAGTTTTTTCCTAAACATAAACAAATATTTTCTTCTTTTTTTTATCATAGCTTCTGAATGCGTCTGTGTAGGCTCTCAGTCGTACAGGGGTTGTCCATCGAGGAAAAGGCTTCTTGAGACGTCATCTGTACTTCTGTGAAGAAGGTGTCGGACGTTTCGCTCCTCATCCGAAGAGCTTCGTCAGCGAACTAATAAGTGCTGGTAGCTTAGGCCTTAAATACAGTAAGAGTGGGCGGAATTGGTGTCCCAACACCCTCCTACTATTGGTTCGTTACACTAAGCCTGGGCGGAGTAGTGGTATAATCCTATCCTGCTGTTAACACCTCCGATAAAAGGGAAGTGTCGCTCCCTGAATTGGGTATGAACGACTCTGATACTGGCTCGTTAGCATCTATTGTTCTGGCTTGGCCCTGGCTTCACCTCATTTGCAAGACTAAGAGCTGTGGGTTTTGGTCTCAGTAACCTGCTGAACACAGGGTCCAAATTAAACCTCAAACCACCATTCCGATTCAATGATGGGTTCTGTTGTTTGACAAAAATAGCTTCCTTTACTCCTTTTTCAAACCATCTGTTTTCTTTGGCCAAAATCTTTACCTCGCTGTCCTGAAAAGAGTGATTGGTTGCTTTAAGGTGTAGATGTACTGCTGATTGAGGACCACTAGAATTGTCCCTGCGATGTTGATAAAGCCTTTTTTGGAGCATTTGCTTAGTTTGCCCAATGTAGTGCTCTTTGCATTCCTCATCTTTACAGTGGATGGAATAGACCACATTGCTTTGTTTCTGGTTTGGAGTCTTGTCTTTAGACAAGGCTCCAAAGCTCCAAAGCACTTATTAGTTCGCTGACGAAGCTCTTCGGATGAGGAGCGAAACGTCCGACACCTTCTTCACAGAAGTACAGATGACGTCTCAAGAAGCCTTTTCCTCCATAGCTTCTGAAAGTTTTCTACGGCCAGGTTTGGCCCCGCCCACGTTCGTGGACCTGTGGTTGGGGACCTTGGATATAGAGGCTCCATGGTAACGGTATTTGCAGTAGATTCCTAAAAACAGCAGAGTACTCCTGTAATATAGAGAGTATCATTGACTAATGATTTTTTTCCCAAGAGGTCCTGAAAAATAGCAGAACGCTCCTGTCATGTAGAGGATCTTTGGCTAGTGTTTTTGCAGTAGATTCCTAAAAACAGCAGCGCACTCCTGTAATATAGCGGAACTTTTACTAGGGTTTTGCAGTAGATCCTTAAAAACAGCAGCGCCCCCCTGCTTTACAGAGGATCTTGGACAAGTGAATTTGCAGTAGATTCTTGAAACAGCAGAACGCTCCTGTTACGTAGAGGATCTTTGACTAGTGGTTTTTACAGTAGTTTCTTAAAAGCAGCTCAGAGGTGCTCCTGTCATATAAAGTATCTTTAATGAGGGTTTTTTTTTTTACAGGAGGTCCTTAAACACATCAGAACACTCACACAGTCACACAGAGGATCTTTTGCATTTGTAGTTGTAGATCCTTAAAAACGGCAGAGGACTCCTGTCATATAGAGGATCACGTATGCCTTGTGGTTCCATCATGTCAACAAAAGACACTATTGAAATGATTGACAATAGAATTACAATTATTTACATGATTGTAAGCTGTTACTACAATATTGTAGCTAGGAGCAGCCTGGTTGCCCCCCGGGTGTCACAGCAGTGACACTATCAGACGCTGTAACTGACACTCCGTGTTATGTTTCATTAAAATAGCACAACTGCTCCTGTTAATTAATCCATCATGCATTTTTATTGCCCAGTATGCAGTTTGCAAAGACGGATGGCACTGCGGGTTGTGTTTAACCGTGTGTGTGTGTGTGTGTGTGTGTGAGGGATTGATAAACTGTACAGTGTTAGAGTGAATCATGTAGTTTGAAGGGCCGCTCTTCCTCTAAGCTCCACAGTGGCTGTCAGCTTCAATTAAACTTGACAAAGAGCTTCCGGAATCCTAATTACGCTGACTTTTCCTTGTCTGTCGTGGTGAAGGCCCTCAGCACATCATCCCAGACCTCCCTCTTCTTCTTCCCCCTCTAGGCATTAACTCAGGGTCACTGGCCTTTTTTTTTTGACATCAAAGGTCATCATTAGTCGGCCGGCCATGTAAGGGGACACGTAGAGAGAGACAGCGCTGTCATGTGGATGTCTGTGTTATGACAACGACCAGTCTTAGCACTATTATTGGCACTATATGGCGTCTTATATTGGTACATTCCTATCGATGGCTTTGAGATCTAAGTTGGATTTAAGTTGCAGCAACGTTCATTCACATTCACAACACAATTTAAAAACACAAATGGAATTTTGACTAATTTTCCTTGAAGGACCATGGGGGTCATGGACCAATCACTTCATTGTTTCATTTGTTATTTTTACAAGGTGGAAAATAAACATCTAGAGATTTTTTTTCCAGCATTTAAAAAAATATATATTTTGGATTACTTTATTTTTTCATAATTATTTTAATTAAAAAATTGTATCATACATATATTTTAGATGTCAGAAAATAAACATTGATTGCTATTTTAACTTTTTTTTTAGATGTTTTAGATGTATTATTGTTTAAATGTATTATTTTTTTAGGCCTTTTTAATGTTTACATTTTAGATGGCAAAAATAAAAAAAAATGTTATTTAAATATTTGTTCACATTTTTTAATGAATATTTTAGACGAGTACAAATTTACATTTTTTTAAAGCTATTTTAATTTTTTTTATTTCAGATAACAGAAAATAAGAACATTACATTAAACAACACATTTATATCTAAAATGACAAAAAATAAAAATGTATCTATCATATTTCACAATTGAATAAATTAAATTAAAATATATTAATTAAAAAATAATGAACTGTTATTTATTTTAGTATTATTTTTATGACATTCTAGGTGGTAAATAATATAAAAATGGATAAATGGAGTATTACTCTGTAGCATTTAGCAGAGCTAAGGTACAGCAGGTACTTTATTTATACTCTGTTATTTTTAGAGCCACAAAAGTTACAATGACGCTGTGAGGACAAACCTCCTCAATGAGCGACTAGCAGGCTAAGGAAACGTTGTATATATTCAATGACCAAGCTTTGTTTTATTATTCATTATGGGTGTCAACATTTCAGCTTCTCTTTACATTTTTCCTTTTTCACCTATTTTCCCATTTTTGCTGTGTTTTTTAATTTAATTTAATTTTGACAATGTGCCGCGGGCCAATAAAAAAACAAAATGACCCTTGGGCCGCATTTTGGACACCTCTGGTGTTTGGTATTGGACTCCTTAAGCCAACTGGGAATCATTGGTATTGATTGAGGATAGATTGCATAAGTTTATCAAAAGCATAACACAGCCAATCCAATAAGGGTATCTTTTCAGGGGTTGGGGGGTTGTATACAGCTGTCCCACATTTAAGGGCAGTCATGAAACAGAGTAAGAAGCGGTGAGCGCGAGGGAGGGACGCTACATAGATTGGGTGATAAATCTTGTTCTGATCAGGTTTCTCTGGTGCCCTCACCCCTCACTCTCTTTCTCGGGGTAATTAATCAATCCCAGACTGCGGCCATTGATCGGCCCCCTCGCAGTGTCCCTCGCTATGTTTACACTCCTCGATTGTGTTTGCCACTAAGCCCCTCGATGCTGCTCAATCTCATCGCCACAAGATGTGACACTCCTCGCCCTCTGATGCCATCAACCAAACGCACCATCGATTGACATCTCCGTGAAAATCAATCCACTTATTTTTTTTGGTTTATCATAATCCTTTGTGGTAATGTTGCATTGCGGCTCGCGATACATAACGTTTTTGTTACGCGCAATCAAAGCAGTTGTAGGATTCTGTGCCAAGACTGATGGTTTATACGTGCTACTGTTGAGTGGCTTCTTTCTTTTTCTTTTTGCACTTGCGCGGCAGTTCGGAAAGTTAAAAGTGAGATGATTTGTTTCATGGCGCATTCATTATCCCTTTGTGAGACAAAACGTTTTTAGATTTTGACGTTTTACTCTTTGGAAGTGGTTAACTTCTTACACTTGCACAGTTCACAGTGCTAGTTAAAGTGTTGCCTGAACGATTCATGTTTTTTTTAACAAGTGACAAAATAATATATATATTTTGCTAAATAAGTATTAAGACTAAATATTGTTTTTACATTTTACTCTTAACAGTGGTGAACACTTGTATGTTGAACATTTGACTTCAAACATTGTCTGTACATGAATGTCTTACTTGACCGTTTACATTACGAGATGCAGTTTTCATTGACGTTGAGATCAAATATTGTTTGTACATTTCTAAACCACTAAAACCTTGGCTGAACATTACATCACATGGTGCGCTTTCGTCATGAAAGTTAAGACAAAATATTGTTTTTACATTTTACTCTGACCAGTGGTTAACCTCTTTTTGCACAGTATTAGTGCTAAATAGGTGTGTCACGAGACACCTAGCCATGAGACGAGACTGGGTCCGAGGGATGACACAAGATTTTAACATTAATTTTAAGAAAACTAGAATAAAAAAAATATGACTGGACAAACAAACTTTTTTATTTAACTGAGTCCCAAAAGAGTGTGGGTGCATTTTGAAAAGTTTATTGTCCCACACATTGACACGGAAGGGATATTATTGTCAGCATTTTTTTAGACAAAATAGATGACATGGTAACATATAATAAGCATCATATATCAAAATTAATTTTAATATGTCATCTTTCACTCTGGTAAGGTGTGGAATTGCTGTTTATGACATTTTTTGTCATTTTCTCACAGGCAGTTCCTACTGCGACCAGTCCAGGGTGTACCCCGCCTCTCGCCCAAAGTCAGCTGGGATAGGCTCCAGCATACCCCTGCAAACCTAATGAGCATAAGAGACATAGAAATAATTGGATGGATGAATTCCTACTGTCTGTATAACATTTGCATCATTTCTTGAAATGCTGGCTTTTCAACTGTATTAAAGAGCAGCATTTCTTTTGCAATGTATTCATCTACACTCTCTGTGAACGCACACTATTTTGGTGTAGGTGCTGAAACCAATGCACAGTGTGTATGGTGTCCTACCTGTTAGGAGATGAAAGACAAGGAAAACATGTGTTACCGGTACCAGACCTAGGGCAATCTGGACCAGTAGCAAAGGCTACACAGACTAGGGAGTACTGTGCAGCCAACAAAAATGACTCGAAAACAATAGCGAGAAGTCCAAACTTCTCATGATTGAGCTCGGCGGTGCATGGCTAGAGCTAACCGCTCTAGTCTCCCTAAGGTATCACTCAGCACCATGATGCACCCTCTGCTGGCGTAAACATGGCGTTACACTGTCAATGAGCTCTCGACACCCCTGGTATTATCTAAAACAGGGTTGCTCACACTTTTTTTGCCTGCACGGTACTTTTAAAATGACCAAGTCCCAAAGATCTACCTACTACTATAAATATAGAAAGCATATATATTTACTATATTTATTTAAAAAAAATATGAGTAGGTATTTATGTACGTTATACATGTATACCAGGAGTGCACACACTTTCTCAGCTTGCAAGTACAAGTCAAAATAAAACATATAAAAGTCTATAAAACATATAACATACATAAAATGTAACCAGTAAACTCTGAAATTCTATTGTAAATATTAAAGATTAGCATTTCACATTCACATTTTCAAAGTTTACAGGTAATCAAAGTAGTTGTTATCATAATTCACTTCAATATGGAAATATGGATAATTCCACATAACTCCTAAATAGTTGTGTACATAACCTGAGTACTGGTAATATGTCAGTCACATTAGCTATGTAACGTTCATTAGGGCACACAGTTCATGTATTACATCCAGTTAGCATCTGCTATCAAACATTACTGATAGACAAGAATTTAAAATGATGATGCAAAAGACGATGCAGCCGAAGTCAAGGCAACATATTGAAAAGGTTTCACCAAGGGACACATTTTTAATTTCATCATGAAATAATAGTTTAAGAAGCGAACGTGTAGAAAACACTGATTTCTGTAGTGGAGTTCATGACGCCAAGCAAAGCCAGTAAACAATACACTTTTTTTCTATGTAACTGGCCGCTACAAGTGAACAGCTAACTTTTGTTATAGATACAGTATAGACATCTTACCGCAGAGTTAGTTCATCCATAATCACAATAATAAAGATGAAAGTTGCATCTTCGTGTGTAGCTTGAAACGCTGCGGGGGAGCAAGCGTGAATCAGGAGGGGAGCTTAATGTCAGCTGACTGATGTCATATGACAACTGCAAAGTGACCAAAACTACCTTGGCGATCTACCGGTAGCTCACGATCGACGTAATGGCCACCCCTGATCTACAACATTACCTGCAGACTCCATAAAGCTTTTATCTGCTATGTGACTCATTACATTGCACTTTGGAACCTCCGGCATTAAAAGTTAAAGGGATAGTTCGGATTTTTTGACATGAAGTTGTGTGACATCCCCATCTGTCGCCTGTGCGTTCATGTGTATGACGAAGATACTCGCATCTTCTTCCGCTGTGCAACACATACGTAAACAAGATGGCCGTGGCGTTCCGTTGCGGAAGTAGGTGAGAGATACGGCGGGAGACTAATTAAACGCCGAGCGTTTTGTGAGATCTGTTTTTTTGAGAAGGCATTTTTGTGATGCAAATGTTTTAATCTTTTGTTTTGAGAAGCCAAACTCTTTACGTAATTGTTCCCAGCAACTAAGTGGAACTACCTTCTTCGTCACAGAAATCTGACCAGAACTGGACTTAGGAGACCAAGTGGGGGGGTAAGTCGCTGTGATTGGACTACAATGCTGATGCGGATGTCATACAACTTCATGTCAAAAAATTCGAACTATCCCTTTAATACAAAATGTTGTTTTTACATTTAGCGCTTAGCAGCGGGTAACTACTTTGTACACTTGTATAGCTGTTAAATTCAAATGTGATTTAAAGATGCCTGAACATTTAATAGAGGTCGTATCTACAACATGACTCATTATATCAGGTCTCATGTCTTTGACATTAAAGTCACATTTTTAAAATTTCACTCTTAGTTTTCACGGTGGCAAACTTCTTTTTACACTTACTATTAATGTAAACATTTTTACTTCAAACATTGCCTGTACTTTGAGTTTTTGCTCTATATGCGATGTGACTCATTACACTGGTGCGATGCATTTGTCAATAAAGTTAGGATAAAATATTGTTTTTACATTTCACACTAGCCGTTAACTTCCTTTTCTACTTGTATGAGTGTTAAGGATGTTAAAATCTTACAGTTTGGGGACACTTTGACCTGGAACGTTCATCCATTTTCTATACCGCTTGTCCTCACTAGGGTCGCGGGCATACCGTCGCCTATCCCAGCTGTCTTCTGGCGAGAGGCAGGGTGCACCCCGGACTGGTCGCCAGCCAATCGCAGAACCTTGGAACATCTATTTGCATGATTTCCTCCATATATAATTACAATGGCTGTCACTGCCGCCAGGTAAATTTAACTAGAGCGACCTCATCATATGATTCACTTTCACTTCAAGTCCAGTCCTTTACGTGATTCACCGTGCTCTTTGAGGCGCATGACGTGCGCAGCTCTGAGCTCCTGCTGCACACCAATGCAGGAGAGCAGCACAAACATGATATTTTCATTCAATTAGTAACTTGAAACACTGCAGCATGTTGGAGCCAGATGAAAAATGAGCAAGTATATACAGTACCATTAGCTGCAACGTGGCGCTGTCTTTAGTCTGTCAACGTATTATTAGAATGTACTGTACACACAAGCTGGCGACCAGCCCAGGGTGTACCTGCCTCTTGCCCAAAGTCAGCTGGGATAGGCTCCAGCATACCCCCGCTGCCCTAATGAGGATTAGAAAAGGCATGGATGGATGTACACACAATGGCCACTTTATTATGCTACACCTGCACATCTAATGACGTCCAATAGAAAATGCCTTTTATAAAGATAATGATGGTCACTCTCAACATACAAAACCACAAATTATATTTAAAAAACTACGTGAACAAGGAAAATCTAAAATAAAAATGATGTACCATCATAATACAATCATTTTTAAAGTGATCCTGTAGTTTAGCCTGTTGTATATTCTACAGTAAGTGATGAATGGCATTAACAGTAATGTTTCATTGATTTTTTTGGTGATTTTTTTTTTATTGCGCAGCATGTTTTGTTAGCATTAACAAATCCAAAATGACAGCAATGGGATAGAGTGTTTTTGTGGGGGACATCATTTTATGACATGTACACTTGGCAGACACTTCATCAGTTGCACCTGCACAATGGGATGGACTGAAAAAGTACACAATACCGCCCTTACAAAGATAACATTGCTGACTTTTGATTGATACTGTCAGACGCTTTTTTAAAAAAAAAAAAAAAGTAAATGGCTTACAATTTCTCAAAATATTTATTGTATTTAATAATTTATTATTTCACATTGATTGGTAAAAAAACCAACAAATCCATTCCAATTAAATGTAACGTGCAGTTTTATTATGCATATTGATTTATTCCTTGAATTCAGTTTATTTACTGTTTTCTTTATATAATTGAATTCATATAACAAAATGCTTACCATTGCACATTTTGTTTAAAATGAAATGCATGAAAATGAAATATAAGGTGCAGCTTTATTTTTGTCATTATTGTTTTATTTCTTTTACGTACTTTTTTGTTTTGATTTTGTAATTCATTTAACAAATGGTTTACTGTCGCACATTCTGTTTGGTTCGAATGAACAAATCCTCAAAAATGAAATATAATGTGCTGTTTGAAATGCTTGTGTTTCGAAGGCTTTACACAGTGCTGGTGTTGCTAATGTTGTCTCTGGAGAGTGTTTTACATCTGAAGTAAAGTCCAAAACGGAACAAAACAAAACATAACAAGTCAAAAAAAAAGGAGGCAGGGAAAGAGTGTTGCATGAAATCCATATAATAGTGAGCGCTCATGTAGTTCTCACCTGGAAACAAATAATTCCACCAAATAACACAATCACCTTGATTTTGAATTGAATGAATATAATAATGAGCACACAAAAAAAGTTCCTGTTCTGCAAGTGAAGTGGCGCTCAGCTCCACCTCCGCCATGATTGCTCCTTCACGTCCAAACAACACAGGATTGGAGCAGCTTTGAGTGGGTGGTGTGGTAACGCAATCTGTTCTCCCCCCTGCTGGGCGGCACTGTTGAGTCCAGCCTTTTCTCTGGCCTTTCTGCAAGGAGGAAAACAAGGGAAGGAGGAAAAGGACAAACAAAAAAGAATGTGAGAAAAGAAGAGAGCGACTTGTGTGCGTATGCTGCTGTCTTAGCTGATTGTCATAATTCACTTTTGGATGCTGGCGTTTAAAAACGGCAACTCCAACATTGGGATTGGTTATTTTGATCATTAAATGATTCAGAAATAAACATATTTTCTCATTTAATTCTATGAAGTCCATTACCACGAAGTGACTCAAGTCTTGAGTCAAAACTCCTATTTAGTGTGTCTGTTTTGCATCTTTTGAAATCACGTTAAGGTCAAACCAAATCCCTTCCAGGTCGGTGATTCAATTATCTCCATCAGTCGTAATGTAAATAGTCTGTTCAACCTGTGGCCATCATGTAATGTTTGTTAGCTGTGCAGATGAGTTGTTTTACGTGTGATGGGGTGGCATGGCGCAGGTGGTAGAGTGGTTATCTCTCTACCAGAAGGATGCTGGTTTGATCCTCTGTCCTCCTGTCACATGACTAAATCTGACGACTTTCCAAACCCTCTTGGCGACATATTTTCTGAAAAGCGACTAGCGATAAATCTACACCGCAAAAACTATATTTCAAGGAAGTACGGTAAAAAAAGTCCCATTTTAAGCAACCATTTCTTATTTTTTTCCTAAAAAGAAAAAACATCTTGTCTAGCAATTTTCAAGTATAGATATAGATATTTTTTTGCCAGAAATTAGTTCTTTTTTGTGATAACAAGCTAAAAAAAATAATTGTGATTATTATTCAGCATCAGAATTTGCCTTAAATTAAGAGCAAAAACTGCTTACCTAACTTTCTAAATTTAAGAACGGACACACACACAGACAATAGAACAGAAAGATTTGCTGATTTCGCAACAACACTGCAATTTTTATTCGAGAAAAATAATCTTATATTAAGAAAGTACAACTAGCCAATTCTTATGAAAATATTTTTTGCCAGTAACTACTTATTTTTTCTAATGAACTAAAAACCTTATATGATTCTTCTTCAACAACAGATTAAGAATATTTGTCTTAAATTAAGAACAAAACTGGTTTCTAAACTTCCTAAATTTAAGAATGGACTCACACACAGAAAATAAATGTAAAGATTTGCTGATTTCGGAAGAATGTGAAGGCTGCAAAGCAAATTTCATTGAGCGTACCAAGATTTATTCAATAAAATCTAGTCATAACATTTGTATAAAATTATTAAACTTGATTCAAGAAAATATTACTCTTTTTTTATCTAGCTTATAAACGTAAAAACGAGTGAATTTACATGCAAATCATGCCAAAAAAGAATTCTGATTTCTTTTTAAATAAAAAAGTTCCATCCATATAATTTGCTTCATGTTTTACCGAGCATATGACAATAAAACTCTAGAATCTTGAATCTTGAAGAAGTAACCAAGATAACTAACATGCCCGACAAGAAAAAATGTCACCTGCAAGGTGGCTGAGTGGTTAGTATGTTACCCCCCCCAATCAGGCAAGCAGTGGTTCAAGTCCCTGTTGCAACGTGTCTGTGCAGAGCTCACATGCCCCTTCCATTTGCATGGTAGGTTAATTGGAGACTCTAGATATCGTAAGAAAATAGAATAATACGCCTACATCTAGAATATGTAAAAACATTTTGCTTAAATCTTGGCTCATAAAAGCACATTTTATCTCAATTTAAGACTCTTATAAAGCATCTGGCTTACTTCTTACCTTGTAACAAGAACATTTTACGTAAATCTAGCTAAGTGATTAAGAACAACTCGCTTATTTTTGGAGTCATTATATTTTGAATTGTCTCAAGAAAAATATTCTAGTTATAAGGATTCTAGCCAAGCAAATTTTGCTTACCTCATTGGCAGAATTTTTTGCTTGAAATAAGAAAACTTATCTCAATTTAATTTAATTTGGGCTTCTTTCATGTACGGCTGTTTTTGCAGTGTAGCGACTTTTTCTGGAATCGTTGGAGACTTTTTTGGTATTTGGAGACTTAAAAATGAAAGCTCGTATTGTTCTGCATTTTCTGTTCTCACTGAGCAGCGAAGTCCCCCCCGCCCAGAAGCAGTCACAAGTCGTCAGTGCACAGTCCGCTCCCGCAGCACACTGAGAGCAAAGTGGAGGTCTACACATCCAAAGTGCAAATGAACCCTGCATGCGCGAGGCGTGGTGCCTCTGGGATGGATCTCGCCCTGTTTTACAGAGCGGGATAAAAACAAAAATATTTCTTTATCTTCATTAAATTACTACTCATTACATTCGGACTCGGTCACTTGCCTGTCAGTGTGTCGGAACGTGTGATGGAAGAACATTGGGTGATAAATGAAACAAGTAGTCCTAACTGCAAGATAAAGGGTGGAGGCTGGATGCAATTATTACGCTGTCTAGATTTTGAGAGGCACTGGCTGAGATCAAATATTACAAATGTTTTATTTTGATGAAGTGATGGCCAATTTTAAATGAACAAACCAAGAATGAAGTTTATTTGTTGTCCAAAACGTAATTGAGGTGTTTTTACACACTTTTTTTTGTCTCTCCTACGAGGTTATGCTTTTTTCCTAAAGCATCTGTTACAGCATCATATGGAAATAATATGCAAATTAGCAGATGACATCATCTAGGGCCTTCTAAGGCCCTGTCCACACGGGAACGTTCTTGGCATTATTTTTTGGGCGGGTTGAAAAAGAGTTGCGTCCGCACTGTGACGGATTAGTAAATAGTTGCATCCAGACGGGGACGGATCACTGCGTGAAAATGATGTAATAATGTGGCGCTATGTGACACACCAAACCATAGAAGAAGTGAGAACGCATGCGCATCAGTCTGTCATCCTCCACTTTCCATGGCTCGTCTAGACTTATGACAATTACAGGTGTGTCATTTTGGGAGTATAAGACAAGAAAATACCAGGAGAATGTTGACTGCGGCGAGTCATGACACTTGAAATATTCCGATATTATGTCGGATTGTCATCAAAGCTCACTTCTTGTCACGTGATGGCTACGGGTGGATGTCAAGTAGCGGATTGCTCGTCAATACGGAAACGAAGAGCCGGCGTTTTCAGATTTTCCCACTCTGGAAGCAGTTTTCAAAAAAGTCATTGTTTAATAGTATTGATGCCATATTTGGTTAGGACAAATCTACAGAATCTGCAGTTCGTCTAGTCCACCTTTCAATCTCTTACTTCCGGGTGGGCATAAATTACAGTTAAATCTAAATTGGAAAAGATAATATCTATGAATAAGTTATCAATTATTGTATCGATCTTGAGAAGCAAAACGTTATCGGTATAGGTTTGAAAAAAAAGGTTGACGTTCATGATTAGAGTGGTTATTGTTGATTGCTTATTGTTCCACTTGTTTGACAGTCCTCTTCCTTCTCCTTCGCGTCATCTCCGACCGGTGTGGCCCCGAAATACTCAAACACTGGACAAAATTATTCGGACACCGCTGCTTTGAGTGTGTTGTTTCTTCATCTCCTCCTCACGTGTTGCTTTCTCCTCCTTTCTATGTCTCGCAGAAAAGCCAAAGAAAAAGCCTGACGTGCGGATTATTCCTGTGATGCTTGGTGAAGTGAGGTCTTGTCCTCTAGGTTTCGCTGGCTTGGCTTCACTTGATGGAATAAGGGATTTACACAATAATCCTGCTGCAACAACCCCTTTTAAATACAGATCTCAATACTCTATCTAGTTTGTTATTTATAGATCTTGCAAAGGTTTCTTTTGACAGAGCAGCAGTCCCACCTTCTGTCTTCTCTTCCTCCTCTAACACCTTCTGTCATCAGGTTGTTGTTTTTTATCCCCTACCTTCCTTCAGGTGTGTAATATAATCAACTAGTCTCACCTTGACACAGGACACTTCATTAGGCACACCTGCCGAATCTAATTAGACCCAACAGCTGTTTATAAAAAAAAATTCCAGATATTTTTGTCTTTGCATGTCACCCGCTCTGTAGTCTTTTTTGTACCTTAACGTGTCAAAATGACATCATGACATCATCTCAACTATCCATGAACATACAGCCCAGATTTCTATCAATTTTTGTATCGACCACACAAATAGGTTAAAATTGAGGTTATTGTATTTTATTATCACATGTAAAAGTTAGATTTAATGCCACACATGACATTTGATTAGATATACCCGCACTGTCTTTTATTCATACGGTATTGCACGTAACAAACCTACTGTTTTGCATCATTCTGCGACGTCAAGTGTCCAAACAAAGCATCCTGCACGTTGGCGACTCACTCTCTCATTTTTTATTGAGTGCTACCGCGAAATCAACTGCCATGGGGTCAAAGAAAGTTGTAAAGAAGGTGATAAACACTGTTGAATTCAAGATCGCCAGGTTGTACAGAAAGTCTGCATCAAAAATAAGTCCCATCCTTTCACCATTTATAATTATTCATTTAGGAATATAATTTTGGTTTTCGACGGACCTTTTGGAAAGTATAGCGAAAACAGGTTGATGTATGCTTAATAAAGTGTCCAGAGAGTGCTAACGAGGTCTCCGCTCAGCTTGCCATTCATCCAAAACGCTCTTTGACGAACCCGTCTAAGCTCTGACCCCCCCACCACCCAACCAAACGAGCCAAGTCAAGACTTCCTAAACGTCATCCATATTTCATGTAGCATCACTCTTTTTTCCTCCCATCTTTCTGGACTTCCAAGTCTGGCCTGACATGGCTATTAGACAATTGCAATCGACTCTGTGGTCCATGTTTTATTCATGTCCTCTGAACATCTGCTTGTCAAGAATCCCTCCCTACCTCCCCCATCACCACCGACCCGACGCCCCCCCCCACCCCCGTCTCTCCCTCCAGGGACTGCTGCCTTGACTGGCTGTAAATGAACGTCAAAAGCGTCTGTCAGGACCACTGGAGGAATCTTTCATCACTTTTGGGCCGAGGTGAGTCGTGTACACTTTTGGTGCAGCGCCCCAAAAAAGTCAACAATGGACAGCACCCCCTTCCTGACACTCAGCTGGTGTGACAATGAAATAAGCCTCTGATCCTAATGGCGCCGTGTGTGTTTTTGACACTGTCTGTGGCTGCCTGACTCACTGGAGCCTTATGCCAGGGAGTGGAGGGGAGGAAAGGCTGACCGCTAACAAGTGCACACGGACTGACTCACAGCCGCCACAGTACAGTATGTCACACGCCGCCTTTATATACTACATTCTCTTTCTCACTCTGCCACCCTTCCCACAGAAAATGTGTTCCTTGCTGAAAGGTGAATAACAGTGGCATTTTTATGTGTAATGTTTGATGTGATGGCGGCAACAACCAGTGACAACAAACTTTTTCCGACCGAGGCTGCATTGAAGGATGCAGACGGCCACTTTGATACGTTTTGTGCATTTCAAGATGCAATTAACTGCACAAAGCATCCACATCTTGGCTTTATGTCATAGGTGACAAAGCAAAATAGTGTATTATGTAACAATATAGCTCATTCATAATGAATTCATTTTACTTAGGGCATTCTAAGCGGTATTATCAGGAATGGAGCTAAGAAAGCAGGTTACCCTCATTACCCTCATTTCACAGAAATGCCAATAATGATGACATGAATAAGGTAGTTGAAAAGTTCAGTAGCTACTTTGTAAATGTAGGACCAAAACTGGAAGAAAAGATCCCAAAATTCTGCTCAGTATAGACAGGAACCGGCGGCTCTCTGGTGGTGGGGGCTCGGCCTGGCTGTGTGGGGCGGACCTTGCTGGGTGGTGGGAGGCAGTGCCTCTCCTTTCATACATTCTCAGTGACAATTACACGTTCACACATGCACGCACATTTATGCACGTATACATACATGCAGGCATGCACACATACACATCTACAGAGATACCTGTACACGGATACATATACACACTCACTGTACATAAGTACTACCCCACTTAACTCACTGATTTATCCATGGTGTTATCATGTTGGTTTTATTACAGTGATGGTAATGTCAGCAATAAGATCATGATAATTACAAATGTGTGCATTACATTTATTGTGTCTTCTTTTCTCTTCTTCTCTATCCCCTCCTGCTCCAAATTTGCATAACAATAAACTCAAATGAAGTCAAATACAATCTATATAACAGGAGAAGAGTATCTTACACTTTTCCCTGGCCGAGCAAATCTGTTTAGCATGTCAGGGCATTTAGATCAACAATACTATCGGCCCCAATGGTTGGACAGGACAAAAAAATGTATGATCTAGTAAATCTAGTAAATTTCTAGTAAATCTAGTAAATAAACAGCTAAAATTATGCATAAAGCAAACAATAACCTGCTACCCAAAAATGTCATACACTTCTTCTCAACAAGAGAGGAGAAATATGACTTCAGGGAAAAACTAAACTTGACAAACTTGTACGTGACAACAACGAAAAAAAACATTTCGGCACGTGAATTCAGATTATGAGCAAGGAACTCAAACAATGCACTATTATATCCATCCATCCATCCATCCATCCATCCATCCATCCATCCATTTTCCTCCGCTTATCCGGGTCCGGGGCAGCAGTCTCAGTAGGGAAGCCCAGACTTCCCGGTCTCTTCCAGTTCCACCGGGAGGACACCAAGGCGTTCCCAGGCCAGCTGTGAGACTTAGTCCCTCCAGCGTGTGTCGATCTGCTTGTCGACCTCACGCTTCATCCTTCCCTCACTCGTGAACAAGACCCTGAGATACTTGAACTCCTCCACCTCGGGCAGGACCTCATTCCCAACCCGGAGGGTGCCATCCACCCTTTTTCGACCGAGAACCATGGCCTCGAATTTGGAGGTGCTGAGTCTCATCCCAGAAGCTTTACACTCAGATGCAAACCGTCCCAGTAAACGCTGAGACGAGATCGTAAGGCCCCCAAACTGGACTCCCTCGACACCTTGGCTGCACTTAGAAATTCTGTCCATGAAAATTATGAACAGAATTGGTAACAAAGAGCAGGCTTGACTTACTGCTGGCAATGAGAACCAGGTTCCTGCTCCAGTTGTACAAGGACCGAATGGCACGTAGTAGCACACCACCAATCCCATACTCCCGGAGCAGCCTTGTCCTCCCCTGGAATGCAGGCGAAGCTCTGTCAAGGTCAGAGTTGAAGACTTGACGAACGGGAGAATCTGCCAGATGCTCCCAGCACACCCTCACTACACATCTCCCAGGTGCGTACGACAGTCAGGACCCTTTCCCCAACCCAAAGGTGTAGGTAAATGACCCTCTCGTTCACTGGGGATGACGCCAACATGGAGGCATCGAGCTGGGGGGCAATTAATAAGCTCACTACCTCTCCCCTGCGGCAAGTCCAGAGTAGAACAAGGTCCAGCCCCTCTCGAGGAGTTTGGTTCCAAAACCCAATCTGTGGGTCAAGGTGAGTCCGATTATGTCTAGTTGGAATGTCTCAACCTCTCGCACAAGTTCGTGCTCCTTCCCCACCAGAGAACTGACATTCCATGTCCCAAGAACCAGGCGCCTGCCCTCAACTGCCACACAAAACACATTGCACCGAACCCTTATGCTTTCCCTCGCAGGTGGTGGGTCTACAGGGGGGACCCTTTGATTTTGTTCAAAGGGTCTTCTGAATCACTCTTGGTCTGGCCCTTCATCTAGGACCTGTTTGCCTTGGGAGACCCTAGCAGGGCCATATAGCCCCAGACAACATAGCTCCTAGGATCACTCGGTCACTCAAACCCTCCAACATGATAAGGTGGTGATTCACGGAGGAGCCATTATAAGGCTGAATCCCAATTCTACCCCATAGCCCTTCCCCTTCGTCTTACCCCTTGTCTCACCACTTCCCCTACCCATTAAAATCTAGGGCCAAGGGGCACAAACGTGACACTCTCTCGGCCAGTTCAGTAATGTAGATTCCCCTCGCTAGCGAGCAATTTATTTCAATTTATTACAATGAACAGGCTAATGTGGTCGCTATCTAATCGTTGTCTAATCAATTATTAAATTCAGTAGATATCAGATATCGGTGTTAGCTGCCTACTTTTAACTCACGAAAACCAAAAAGTTAAAAAACATGACGAATATTTACGTGGAGTAGCAAATGATCGAATATATAATCAACCATGAGTGACGCTACTGTGAAACTCAATAATTATGCGTAAGTACTTACATTTATATGTTTGTTTCGGTCTCTGTGCTTCCATCTTCTCAGTGGGTGTTGTACTGTAGCTCCGCCTACCCCTTCGTTTCAAGTGTGGTTGTTTTCAAGGGGTATGCACCCCTTACCCCTCGGTTTAAGGAGAATTGGGACACCACTTGATTCTCGTGAATGTGTAAAAGCTATGGGTAAGGGGTAAGACGAGGGTAAGGGAAGAATTGGGTTTCAGCCTAAGACTTTACAAATGAAATAAAATTGTAGCTAGGTGATGGACATAAATAATCGATGTTCAGTCAAGTGCTGCTGGGCAAAATTCATGGGGCACAATCAGTCATGCCTCCACACTTAAGAGTACGCCAATGACCCTATGCTCTTTCCTTAGCAACTTAGCCAGAGTGTATCACTTAGATAGTTGCGAAAGGACAAGCAGAGATGGCAGCATTCCAACTGTTAAGTATTTTAATTTAGCAGTGTGTCTCTTGGTTGCAATGCTTCCAGTAGTGTATATGTATGTTAGATTTTTTTCTGTCCAATCAGATTTTAGCTTCTATGCATTGCCATATTTGGCCAATCTGCCCTGGGCCTTCAGAATCAGAAGTGCTGGCCCCTGTCACATACACACTATTAGCAATGGGGCTGTTTTTTTTTAGCCACCCACATTACAAATTCCCCACTCAGAGCCAGCCAGTCGACCCCCAGTGACATCAGCACTTTTCCGTCCGCTGATTGGTTGATAAGAGCAAAACTGTACGGTAAGACGTGTTGGACATGTTGGACAGTGACAATTGCTTTCTACAATTGAGTGGCAGGGTGACTCTGGTATTAAACTTCACACCCATGTCCCAGCATAGCGGGGTACCCTTTCACAAGGACAATGCCCTGCCTCTGGTACTACGCTTATACTAGCTTTGATTTTTTTCTGGCTGCTAAATAATTTCCCAAAAGATGCAACAAACACACTGGGGGCCTTCCACATTGATTAGTGCTGCTTTTTTAAAAAAAAGTCTTCTACATTATTCATTAAGCATCCATCTTCTTCACTTGCTGATCCCTGAAGAGAACTTACTGTATTAGAAGTGACACACATTACTCATCTTTTTGCTATTTCAAAGTGGCATCATGTGAAGACTACACTCGTGGACCACAATATTACTGTAGCTGGGGTGCAGAGGGCAGCCTGGGGTCCATTTATCTGCATAATCTGCAGATAAAATTAAACGTGGCCCTCATTAGAACATTACACAGATAATAAAGAAAACTGGAAATGTCCCAAATCCCCCCAAAAATGGCACCTGTAAAGCAAAATGGCAGATGATCTATGCGTGTGTTACTGTATCGGTTCTGTTGATTTTTATGTATTCTGTTTTGATGAACATGTGTAGCAGATTTTCACACTCTAGTGAGGGCGTTTTGGGCGTTTCATCCGGGACTCCTAAAGTACTGTATGTTCATTCTTACCGTGATACACATGTTGGCAACATTTTATTAGTTTTCAAGTACAGTGCAACCTCGGTTTTAGTACACACCCGTTTTCATGGGATTACGTTTTTGTCAAGAAATATTGCTACCAATATGTCTCGGTTTTTGTACACTTATTGTATGGCCACACAGTGCATCAAACACAGTAGTCGAGTGCCCAAAAAAAGCAGCCATACGTTGGTCTCTGCGAAGAATGCATTCTGGTTCCTTTAGAGTTGGGACACTATAGACAGATTTTGGCCAGGGAATCCTTTAAACATCTTTATTATGTGTGTGTGTGTGTGTGTGGTTTATTTATTGATAGAACACACAATTCTGTATCCATATCCTTCCTTTCGCCTTTGAAGCACTGTTCGGTGCGCTGATGAAACGTTCAAGCCCACTGCGTAATTCTTGAGGAATCTGTGCTTTTTTTTTTTTAATTTACGACAACAAAAAATGTTGTAAGTGCCAAAACTTTGATAAAAAAGGTGATAAACACTCTGAATTCAAGAAAGAAATTGTAACAAAGTACCAAGGTAGCATCTGTTCAGGATTATAATGTAAGCGTTCCTAGTTAACACAGGTTGCAGGGGGAATGCTTTAAGCAAGACACATAACAGATAGTGAGATGGGCCAGTGTGTGATGATGATTGTACCTGCTGCTGAAGTTTACAATAAAGTTCAAGTGAGCAAGTATACAGCTTTAATTGTCCACTCTTAAAGTTAAGCTTGTAATGGACAAGAATGAAACCGCATCCACGTGGCTCTTCTGTCCCTCCCCCCCTCCCTCCACTCATCTCTGTGTTTGCTAGTCTTCAATGAAGGTAAAAGTCATGTCAAATGTTCATTTATCCATTTAATTCCTCATTTATATGTCTTTTGCTTTGTTTGTTGCATGTTAAACTGTAATTATTCTCTATAAAAATGTGTTTTGTGTTCATATTTTTAGATGTCGAATTAATTTAAAAAAAAAAAGATTTGTTTTTAGTATGTTTCGGTTTTCGTCTGACCTTTTGGAATGGAGTAATGATGAAAACCGAGGTTACCCTGTATGTTAAATAGAGCGGCTGGCAGAGGCAAACATGCAGCAATGTCCAAACACTCCAAACAGAGAATTGATCCAAAACCAAAAACAACCAAACCCCATAAAACACAAGGAACGGGACAATGCTGTGCATTAAAAATGCTGCAATCACATAAATGATACAGAATGAAAAAGCAACTGCAAAATAAAAATGTTGCAAATGTAAAAAAAAAAATGTTAACGTAAAACAGAGTTGCGCCTGTAATACTGTTAAATATTACGTCGTAAGACCACATTGGAGAGACTATGTCTCTCTTCTGCAGCGTTTATATGATTGCAATATTTTTAATGTGCAGCATTTTCCCCTTTGCATGTTTTTATGATGTTTGTGTCTTTTTGGTTTGGGATTATTTCTGTGTTTGGAATGTTTGGATGTTGCTGTGTTATTCACGGTATTGTTAAAGCCCTCCAAAAGGTGATTGAGATGCCAAAGTAATCATAATTGGATTACCTCCAGTGTGTTAAATGAATTAAAAATGTAAAGAATACAAATTTCCAATTTTTCTATATACGGCCCTCAGTAGAAAAGGTGTGGACCCCCTCGATCTAATGAGATCCAATAAAAAAATCAGCCTTTCCATCAATTATAATGCTCAGTTTTTGCTTGCCAGTGTATCTCAGTATGATACACTGCATAAAAAGGCTTTTTCCTCTTTTTCTTTCTTTGAGAGATGATTCTGAGACAAGTACTTTAAAGTTGCGGGCCATCTATCTCTCCACCTGGCAGGGAGGTGAGTGACAGGCCGTGCATGCATGATCACATCATTATTCCCACCCCCTCAACAACCATTGTCCTTTCATCACTCAAACTTTACACTTCTACAAAAGAAAAACACAGATGAATTCCTATTGAGACGTTTTGTTTTTAATCCAGAGAATCGATGTGGGCGGGTCGGATCATTTCATAAATCCACGGCGGGGGCGGTTAGGTGATAAAATAGAACATTTCCAGAATTAGCATCCTATTTATGCAGACCACAAGTCAACAAATTGGGATTTCTGTCTGAGGCACTGAAGGCTAATTGGTAATTGATGAAGTGATGGCCCACTTTGATTCTACTGGTTGCATTCATGTGTGTGTCTGTGTGGAGTCATCCTTCACTGCCTCCTCCTAGTCACTCTCTCCTTCTTTTCACTTACTCTATAGATTTTCCTCACATGATAAATTGGACTCAGGGATCCAGTGAGGTGTGACCAGGTGGCGGAGAAGTAGAACTCTTTTTTTGTCTTTAATTAGGCTTCAGACCTTTGTGAACAATCTTTAATTAATAATAATCGATAGGTTAGAATTATAAATGCTCATACAGAACGTGAACGCAGCCCTGTTAGCACAGCAGGCTTTGTTGATGATAACCTACTCTTACGGCTTGAATGCGTTAATTTGACGGGATCCCGACGTGAAAAAAAGCCGCCGTCTCTCCTTGTCTCTTCACAACTATGTGGTACAGCTGGGCACGCTGCTGCAAGTTAGCACAAAAAAACCTGCACTGTAAGTATGACTGTCACGTTACTGGTATTGGGCTTGGAAACATGAATGATTGTGCCCCACAAATTCTGCCTAGCAACGCTCATGAAAGAGGGTGCCACCTCTCCTCGACCTTTCAGAACTACGTCGTCCAGCTGGGCCCTCTGCCACAAATTGCCAAAAAACTGCATAGTGAGCATAACTAGCATATGAATTATTGTGGGACACAAATTCTGCCCAGCAACAAGTGGCCACCTGTACAAGTCAAGTAAAAAAATAAATTCATCTGCAGCAAAAAACAATAAGTGTAAACTACAGTTACATTTCACGTTCTCATACAATATAATGATTACATTTTGTGAAATGGGACTGCTAAAAAGCTATCCATAGGTTGTATAGACATAAGTCAAAACACAAAGTGCAAGATACAAAACATGAATAAAATATTTATATGAACAGATAATCATTCCCGAACAAACTCCACCAGAAACAGCCAGAGTGTTGACAATACTTATACACACTTCCTTACAAAAGTGCTCCAAATGTGTCACAATACAAGGACACAATAATAGGATTTACATCTGGTTTGTGGCTGGGTCATTCCAAAACAGTTCATTTTGATTTAGCTGTACAGTTGCACTTGGAATTATTCAACCCCCACTGACAATCACGTTTATTTACAAGATGTTTGAAACATTAGATATGTTCGTTACGTTGTTTTCTTTTTGATTGGTTTAACTTGTGTGCAAGTGGTCACGTTTGCCTATAGCTTACAGTTTCCACGTGGCGTTCTTTGTTGTAGACTTACCTTGAATAAAGCATCAAAGAAGGTGTTTTGTTAATGCACAGCGTTGTTTTCTTGCTGTTGTTTTTTATCCACCAAACTTCAAAACAGCTCAAACGTGCACAATGGACCACTCTAATCGTGCTTTATTGTTGTTATTGTTGACTTCCTGTGCTGTGATTGAAGTAAAGCATGATCCATCACTTCTTCCCCTCCCTCTCCAAACAGGAGCAGCTAACATTTCAATTCTCTCCCCATGCACACACAGTCAGTCAGCGGTAGAAACAAGCGCCCTAACGTATGTTGAGTAGATTGAATCCTCGGTGTTTTTTTCTCTTATTATTATCATCGAGGTGGAGGTGGGGGAGGTTAGAAACAAAACTGACGAGATGCACCATTTGGACGGATGCTGCAGCGCGTAAAAAGCTGTGGATGGTCCCCCTCTGCTCGTTTAAGGGGAAATTTTAGCGCCAAAAGTTGCAGAAGCACACCGGCTGCGGTCCACTTCTCCCCTACGCTCAGCGACCGCTCACAAGCAGGCTGGAAGACCACCAGGCTCAGAGGACGCAGCCTCTACGCAGGGCGCAGATGATCGCAACTGGTGTTTGTGGCGTGGCGCTGGTCCTGGTGCTGGTGGTGCTCATCCCGGCCATGGTCAACTCCGCCGGAACCCCCGCCCGCTACGAGATGCTCGGCTCCTGCCAAATGGTGTGCGACCCTCACGGGACGACCGCCACGGCTCCGGCGAAGGCGGTCGGTCCGGTGAAAGACACCAACGGCCTGACGCAATCCCTGCCCACCTTCATCCAAGGTCCGCAAGGCGAGCCGGGACGCGTGGGCAGGATGGGTCCGAGGGGTCCGGTGGGCGAGCCCGGCCCGCCCGGTCCCGCTGGCCCGCCGGGGGAGAGAGGGGCACCCGGTCTTCCGGGTCCACCTGGAGCGAGTGGACCTACGGGTGCAATCAGCGCCGCCACTTACAACACGGTCCCAAAGATCGCCTTCTATGCAGGACTCAAGAAGCAGCATGAGGGATACGAGGTGCTCAAATTCGACGACGTGGTCACAAATCTGGGGAACCACTACGACCCTGCCACGGGCAAGTTCACATGTTCCATACCCGGGATTTACTTCTTCGTTTACCATGTGCTGATGCGAGGCGGGGACGGGACCAGCATGTGGGCCGACCTGTGCAAGAACAACCAGGTGGGACCAACAACACAACACACTTTGCGTCCATCTTTAGTGTTTATCTCACATCAATGTTAATTTGTCACTTTGCACTTTTACGCACACACAGCTTGTCCTTGGCGTCAATTGAATGGATCAAATAAATAGCAAACCTGCTAACCGCCAACTCTCTTAAACCTATAGTTCAATGTTATGTCATCGTGGTTTTAGATATCTAACAGTATGTTTTTCCAATATTTCCAGGTGTATCATCAACTTTCCAAGTTTAAATCTTATATACACACTGAACACTTTATGATATGTTAGGCATGAATGTTGTTGCATGTGTAATATGATGTATTTCACGTCTATATAGATAGATTTATTAGGTAGAGCTGCATTGCATGTGACTGAGCTGTGTCTAGGTAACCAAAATATATGTATGATATATTCCACAATGATTAACATAACTACATGAATACCTCTTGTTAATCAAACCTGAGCATTATAGTCTTGTATTATGTCATATATGATGCATAATGTACCATTTCTTGTATTTGTATTAGTGTGTTTTGATCCTCAATGTCAAATTGTCCCCCGTCAGGTCCGAGCCAGCGCCATCGCCCAGGACGCAGACCAGAACTACGACTACGCAAGCAACAGCGTGGTCTTGCACTTGGAGCCCGGCGATGAGATCTACATCAAGCTGGACGGGGGCAAGGCCCATGGGGGCAACAACAACAAGTACAGCACCTTCTCGGGCTTCATGCTGTACGCCGACTGAAGACCCCCCCACCCTCCCGGCTCACTCGACGCTCACACTCCATCACTCGGATTAGTACAGACAGAGCTTCTTTCCCATGTCAGTTTTTTTTTTTCCCAAACGAGCCTGTGAAGGTTGTTGTACAGCATCATCACACACAGAAGGGAAATTGTACTGCTCACAGCTCATTGACATGTCACCATTAGTCTGATTGGTGCTGCTGCTGCATGCTGTGTGATGAGCTGTGAAGAAATACCACCTTAATGCTACCACATATCATAATGTAGCTGCTGCCATCTAATACAGTAATACAGCACATGTGTATTGACCCCTCATTAACACCAATACTGTAGTCATATACTCAAACTCTAGTTCCTTTGTGCGGTTTGTTTGGCAAACAGGCATTCAACCTGACTGCGGAGCAAATTAAACAAACTGGTACTGTTTGCTCCTTGATCCTGTCTACAAAACCTGGTTTCAACCTAAGTAATGTAATAGTAACTAAAGTAACAAGAGGTTGTTTGTCTATTTGCGCCCTGCGATTGGCTGGCGGCCAGTCCAAGGAGTACGCTGCCTCTCACCCAAAGTCAACTGGCATAGGCTCCGGCATAACACCGCGAACCCAGTGAGGACAACGGCTTAGAAAATGAATGAATGAATGTATTTATTACCTCCACCAAGCGCAAAAGCACGAGCTGTTTTGTTCGTTACAAGCGGTCCTGGTGTTACTTACGCACTCCCATAAATGATTAATACTGAAGAAAAAAAGAGAACTAGTTTGTTCACCTTTTTCCTTCCACTATGTCACCCAAGCATGAGGCAGACTTCTGATAGCAGTGCGTCAGAGGAAAGTGAAAGCGAAAGATGAAGTGAAATTAAGCATTTTAAAATGCTCGCAAAGTGGAGAAACGCCGATCAACATTTCTTTATGCCCATTCCAAGCAGCTCAAACGCCACCACCATCATGAAGGATAAAGATGGTAAATAATAACAAATGAAAGGATCTGCTCTTATGAAATGAGCAGTGATAACTAAGCAGCGTAGTGGTGTCATTAATGAGACTTCCTCCTGCCAATAAGCTTGTCTCTCCCTCCCTTGCAACGCCCCTTCCAGTGTGCGAAGCCAACCACAGGGATGAGAGTAAGGGCTTCTCTTTTTTATTACTGCTTCATTTCATTCTTGTATTTCATCATTTTATTACTGTCATGTGTGTAGTGTAAGTGACTTAGGTGTTCATTTACGTTTAAGTTCCGACTTACATCGCATTCATCGGAACGAAACTAAGACCAATGTTGCAAGATTACGCAAAAACACAACCGATTTTCACAAAACTTGGCGGAGGGTTGGCGCATGTGCTGTGCCATAACCCTATAAATTTTAGTGCAAATCCGAATACAATTTTAAAAGTAACACTAATCTATCTTCAAATTTTGCTATTTGTTCACAATGGAATCTTGCCGGAACCGTAAAACGCTTTCATGAGAAGATAGCAGCCTCTTTCACGCAGATTCCACAAAACAGGAACAACCGAAGATCTGGCATGAAGCCACCCAGCAAAGGTGGGATATTTCTGTAACTGCGTGTTCTTTCATCCGCCAAACCGGCATCGCACAACCGTAAAATGATATCAAAAAGAGACTTGATATCAACAGCGGCTTTGCAAAAACAGCTCAAACAGAAAATCTGATGTTAGACCAACCATAGCAAAGGTGGGCTGATTTTTAAAAAGTGCAGGCTTTCATTCAGCAAACTCACATCCCGTAATTAGACAGTTGCTGGACTACAGAGCAGGAGAAATGAGGGTCGAGTGTGAAACTTCACGGCAAAATATCCACTGATGAACTCCTCTCATTTTAGGTCAGCATCGTTTATACACATCAGCGCCTGGGGAAAATCCCTGAGGGAACAGGTCGCGTAAAAGAAGCGTTTCAAGCCATTTGCTAGCATCTTGTGACCGTAATCATGATGCTACATTGACATAGTTCATAATTTGTTCACCTTGGCGGGTATTGTTCTAGTTTTCATTACATCAACCCTTCTTCCTGTTTACATTTTCGCTACCAATAAGAAAAGAGAGCGCTGTCACACGGTTTGTTGCAATGCATTTAAGTTTTCTTGGATTTTTTTTTTTTTTTTACCATGTGAAAAGAAAGCAAACCGGGGAGAAAACTACCCAAACATATCAACTGATTTGCAGCAAAAGAAAGCAAACTAACAACCCGTGTCCATAAATGCTTTTAATTGGAAAAATATTGGATTCATTTTAAAGTAAAGAGTCATTCAAGATTTTAGAAAGTTGACATTTTTTCCCAGTCAAGATGCTACTACTTTTTCTCATCCATGTCGACATGACAGCTGGTCAGGTGTTCGCAGATTCATGTCCTTGACCCCGCCGCTGACACGCATCGATCCGCCCGCCATCACCTGCTAATCCCCACCTTCGCAATGCCCCTCTCCAGTTATGAATATCGTATATAATTTACAGCTTTGCTCCCTTAATCCTCTCGCAAGATTAATCAAAAGTTGTGCCCAGGCGCAGTCGGTGGTGCGACGGCGGCGGCCATTGATCATGGTGGGAAGTCACCCTGTGAAGCCACCTGTTCCCAGACGAGAGGAGAGTGTGTCCTTCATCTGGGACTAACGTTAGACGACCCCTCGACGAACCGCTGAGGGACCAACGGGACGGTTTGCTTCCGTGGCATACTGATTAGTAACGTGCTTGTCGTAGGCCGCCGTCTGACGTGTACGCTTCAATGTCCTTCGGTGAGACGCAAACTGAAGCAGCAGCTACACTGACATACTGTATGTGTTTGTCACAATGTTTTGGAGTTTAAAACATTTTTGGTGCGATATGTGAGTGCAAAAGAGTGAATGCTAATGAATGAATGCCTACAATCAACCACATATGTATAATCCCCATGTGAAACCACGTCATGTCAGTCTCAATGGACTGTGGTTAAGCACTAAATTATTCCAAATCTGGACAAAAGGTGCATTTTTTCTTGAGTGAATTTAGCTGGAAATGACACAAGAAAGGGACAAAACAGTATCAGACGTTTAAAAAAAAAAAAAAAAAAGGCTTTTTAAATGTTTTTTTTAACATTTTGGTCATTTATATCTCTTAACACATCTTGCAGTCATTTTCTTGTGTCAATCCCAGCATTCCACAAATAAATATGCACTTTAAGTCAAAATTTGTGCAGCATGTAACTAATTGAGGCCTTTACTCAGGGGTGTCCAAACTTTTTCCACCGAGGACCGTATCCTGAAAAATCAAAGGATGTGGGGGCCACTTTGACATTTTACATTTGGTAAACAAACCCATGTTAAATATATATTTAAGGAAAAACAACCTCCATCTGAAGCGTTGTGTTATAGGTGACTAACTTTATTAATATGAACATTTTCTCCTGAGATTACAATTTCTTGGTCATTTTTTTGTTATTTTACCAACATTTCAATTATATTCTTATGATTTTTTTCCCCGTATTATGAATTTATCCCAAAATGTTTTGATTTCATTCTTGTAATATAACTTTAATCTTTAACTTTAATTTTTATTCTGTTTTGTTTTTTATGACTTTAAAGAAAATAATAAATTTTCTTTAACTCTAGGCTTCCATAATATAATTATTATATTGTTGTAAAATTAGGATTTTTTTTTTTTTTTACTTTATCCTCCTATTTATTCTTGTAAAATTGCTTCTCATTTCTTTCATTTTTTGTTTTTTTTTTTAAGTTTTCTTGTTTAATTGTATTTTTAGAATGTGCCGAGGGCCATTAAAAAATAGCTGCGGGCCACAAACGGCCCCGGGCCGCACTTTGGACACCCCTGCCTTAACTTGTTGGAACGATGAGACAAAAGGATCATTTATCCAATTACGAGGCCGTGTGATTTATTGAAGGATTCAAAAGTTAATTCATTACTGTCACACTGAAGATCATGGCGCCATTAAAGAAAATATATTACAGTTTTTCTCCGTTGGTTTGGCTCATTTCTTGAAATGACATTCTCAAAAATAACATGGACAAACCTCCAAACCACTTGGCAGTTGAATTTCTCATTCATTTCATCTAATTGCTAATGTCATAGTGCATGTCTCAATGTCTAAGTAGAGCTTTGCAAATGATTAAGTACAGTTAGCCTACATTTAGCACAATTTCCAATCAAATGGATTTTGTCAATCTAAACTGATTGTCGATTCTCAGGTCTAATGGTTGTTCTCTCCAACATGACAGCATCATTTCATTGTAGACGTCATCACATGCATAATAGTCTGTTCAATTGTGGATGACAATCTCTGATCAGACAGACAGCAGTGTATAGACCCCCAGAAAGGCGATGATGGTGGCCAGGAGAGGGAGGGTGAGGACAGTGACCAGTGAAGAAGGCAGGGTTTTCCCAAGGCTTTTTTGAAGCTGTGGTGGTGGGCTGCATGGGCTGGCGGACTGCTGACGCTGTGTCCTGCCGCTGCTGCGTCTGCAATTTGGTTTTCAAATGACAAATATCAACTTTTTTTTTCAACAAGTAGCCGACATGAACCGAGAACATTGCAAAACTGTTCATTTCATGGCAAAGTTGCTGAAAGCACTGCCAACATTTAACTGTACTTTATTTACAAATCACATCTCCACTCAGTGTGCTCATTTGTCATTAAATACAGGTGTCATGTTTGAATAGAACACTTATAAAACTACTAAGAGGTGAAGCAGATATTCTTTGGTGAACTACTCAACGTCAGCTGGTGAGCTAGCTTATGAGACCCCTGTGATAGCATCACTGTCTAAAGCTGTACACACTACGTGTTTCTGTTGCACAACTTCGACACACACCTAGTGTTTTGCAGACAAGCCATAAGTATTATAATCATAATAAGAGAGCAAGATTGTTAAGTGACACTTTAAAAAGTAAGTTCTGATGATAATCGATGATTGATGTATCCCGTGAATGTAATGGCCACTTGTAGCGCCGAGCTAGCTAGATTTCCAGCCAGGCATGTAAACAAAAATGCCAGTGGAAAGTGGAATGATATTGAAACGTGAGCCATCACACATGCTGGCATAGACAGGCTTAGCATGTGACAAGCGGTCGTCAATTGACTACACATTTTACGGGCTAGTCATTATCCCGATAATATGAAACAAGGTGAAACACAAGACGTGTCGCCTAGCTGGTCACTTGTCAAGTGCCAGCAAGGCAGACCGGCAATTCCGGTGCATGCTTATCAAAATAAAAGGCAGTAAAACATATTTTAAATCGTTTTCAAACAAATTGTGGGCATTATGTGGGTAAATAATAAGCTATATATGTATCTATACAGCATGCATATATATATATAGGGGGGGAGAAAATCTGTATTTATTTATTATCTTTATTTATTTATTATGTATTGTGCAAAACGAAGACATGAACAACATCTGAATGCCGACCCACCATCCACCAGTTCAAGCATGGAGTTTTTCCAGAGAGATGATTACATGGCTGTGTGTGGTAAAAGCCAGTGTGCTAGCATGAATTAACTTGAGACACATGTGCACATTAGCACTCAATAAGTCATCAAAACTTACCTTCATGCGTTTGAGACCAAATATGAGGTGAAAGAAAAATGCTAAAAATACAGTAGCAGTCTATCTGTGCTGCGAGAGAAAGTTAGCACAGCACAATGGACATGCGTCAAGTGAGATGGATGTAACAGAGAATCCGGCCACTTTTCAAAATACAACATCATGGAAATTATTTTTTTCTTTCTGTGCGGCTCGGTACCGGGGGTTGGGGATCACTGCTTTAGGCTACATATAATTCTCCTATTGTTTTTGTTTATGTGTTTATATTACAGTATGCTATGCTCTGCTACACGCATTTTCTCATTACTCCGATGTATGGAAGTTATTTTATGTTTGTGAATAAAAATAGTTACAATTTCCTTGGTAGTGAGTGCAATGTGTGATGTCAAACCTCGGATTCTATTGTTACCGTAAAATCTAAAATCCAATTTTCTTTTCGGTTGGTGGTACTGACTATTCATATGGGAGAGGAATTAGCATGAAGCATGAGCTTTAGTGTTGTGCTGAACTGTAAGACCAAAAGATCTTAGAGTTTTGAAAATGTCATTTCCGTTTGAAGGAATGAGCCAAACCAATGGAGAAAAACGGTAAATACAAACCCACTGCCTCGCCTCTTTTTCTTCGCCTTATTTGAAGGTCAGCCAGCGCTTGGGGTTGTCCACCAGGATCTTGTCCACCTGCGTCTGCGTGATGCCCCTGGTCAGCATCTTGGGAACGATGCTGGTCAGGATGTGCGAGTAGCCGTGGCCACCGTATTTGGTCAGACGGTTCTTGGTGTGGATGTCGTGCGCGATGACAATCTTGTCCTCATAGCCCTCTTTGATCAGGAACGCCAAGCTGGACGCAGAGGAGAAGAAGAAAGATGGAGAGCTCTGACCTCTTAGGGCTCAAATATCAGGAGGATTCCTGAAGTACTGACAGACAAAAAGTAAAGATTGTCTTAGAATATAAGACAGGTGGTGCCAAAACACTTCTTACCCACACAAGTCTGAGCTTTTCTTCCTGGCAACACAGAGACCAGCTGGGAAAAGGTACCTCAAATTTTTAGCAAGTTAGCAAATAGAGGAGGAGTAACAATGCTAATTTTAAGATAATGGTGATCAATGAAGCAGAGTTATCAAAGAACTGTCCAGCAGCTATTATTTACGGTATCAATGTTTTATTGCAATATGCTACTGTCTTTTTTGT
Source organism: Dunckerocampus dactyliophorus (assembly GCF_027744805.1). Lineage (NCBI taxonomy): Eukaryota > Metazoa > Chordata > Actinopteri > Syngnathiformes > Syngnathidae > Dunckerocampus > Dunckerocampus dactyliophorus. The sequence continues at coordinate 18,386,730 of NC_072820.1, read as the reverse complement.
ATTTTTTTCAAAATCAACCCTTCCAAGCCTCTCCTTCCTGATCAAAATTTTAAGACCAGTTGAAAAAATGCAAGAATTTACATTTTGTACTGTCGGCTGTTAAGGAGGTGCTAAGTACAGCTTTAAAATGCAAAAAGAAACGGGAGAGGAACATTTGGGACATTTCAAAGACTACGAACAGGGCAAAACATCAATGCTTTTAAGAAAGATCCGGAAGAACAAAGTTGGGAATGTGTCTATGGTAAAAAAAGACATAGATGAAGCATATGGACACTTTCTTAATATTTATATGACGATGTACGATTAGCACTGTCCATTGAGGGAATTGTCTAATAAACAAAAGAAGAGAAATCAACCATGGATGACAAAATGTCTCCAAAATGCTTGTAAGAAGAAAAACACATTATAAAGTTGATTTATTATACAAAAAAACCAAAGAAGCAGAAAATACGCATAATATGTAAAAAAAACAAAAACAAGGGTATTATAGATTATTGTGTTATAAATATGACTGTGACAGGCTGAGCCTGGCCCTTTAAGAAGAATTGCATTGTGAGAAGCTGAGTGTCTCTCTTTCCTCTCTTGTCTGTATGCACCGCCCATTGATTTCTGCGTCCTGGGTTATTGTCAATCAATCTCCTTCGTGCGGCCCTGCCGTGTTTCCTTTGTCCTTGCTAGCTTCCTAGCTAGTAAATGAAACTTTGGGTCGAAGGAGGAGGACTGCAACAAAAAGCTACTTAGCAAAAGGAAGCAATACGTGAAGCTAAGATAACATCCATCTGCAAACTTAAAATATATCATGTGGCATACCCCAAGGGTCAATACTGGGACCAAAACTGTTTGAATTATACCTAAATGACATCTGTAAAGCCACAAAGGACCTAAAGCTAGTATTATTTGCAGACGATACTACCGCATTCTGTTCTGGAGAAAGCACGCTAGAGCTAAGTAAAAAAATCACAGATGAAATGGCTACACTAAAAAGATGGTTTGATAAAAACAGATTATCCCTGAACCTTAGTAAAAGTAAAATAATGCTATTTGGTAATAGCATAAAGGATACCTACACGCAAGTACAAATAGATGGCGTGGATAATAACAGAGTGAATTAAAGTATTTATTAGGCATGATCATAGATGGCAAAATGAGTTGGAAATCGCACATTAAAAATCTACAACATAAAGTGGCAAGAAACACGTCTACACTCAATAAAGCAAAATTCATTCTGGACCAAAAAACACTGCATACTCTCTGTTCTCTAATATTATCATATCTAGCTTATTGTGTGGACATATGTGTAAACAACTATAAAAGTAGACTTCACTCACTAAGTGTACAACAAAAAAGATCAACCAGGATAATTCATAAGGTCGCTTATAGAGAACATACAAACCCTATATTCCTAAAATCACAATTATTAAAATGTGCTGACCTGGTAAACTTTCAAACAGCTATAATTTTGCATAAAGAAAAAAATAGCGTGCTACTCAAAAACACAATACAATTCTTTTCATCAAGAGGAGAGAAATACGATCTTGGGAAAAAAATTAATTTAAAACACCTACACAGTCAAACAACGCAAAAAATCAGTATGTGGAATCAAATTATGGAAGGGATTGAGTAAAGAACTCAAACAATGCACTAAAATGACCAATTTCAAGAAACAGTACAAGCAGTTGATTTTTACAAGGAAGAATACTGAACCACAGAGAAATACTATGCCATGCCGTATGACAACTGCACTTTACGCAACTTACAGCCATTTCTCCATGCAGATTATCAAGGTTTTTTGAGCTACGGTCTTAAACTTTTGATGAGCTGATGAACAGCCTATTTCAGCTTAAATGCTTGTTTGCAATAAATTCCTTACTCAAAAAGGTTTTTGTCTCACTCCCATGTCTTCTTTTTGTATTTCGAAGCACTACTTAGAAACTCCTTAAGATCCAACAGTGTAAAATGTAAATTCTTGAACATTTTTCAACTGGTCTTGAAATTTTAATCAGGAGTGTATTAACGGTCGTCTTCTATTCGTTTCAGTATGGTAATGCATTGCAAGGGTCAAAATCCGGGGACTTCGTTTAGTGACAATGAAAAGGACAACTCTTAGAAGCAGCTCTCACGTTTTGACTCTCTGGCTGTCGCTGGGCATGTCCACGTCCAAGTTGTAGGGGTAGTTGAGCATCTCGGCTCCAAACAGGTCGTATTCTAGGTAACTTCCCAGCTCAGCAAACTCCAGCAGTTCACCGTCATTAAAGATGGTCCTGATAAAGGAGTCGTTGTTAATCCATTTCCTTAACCAACACAATGTTTTACATTCACTGTATGTTCAAAGTGCAAGTTGTAAACCTCAATTGCAGCCTAGTGTATTCCCACCTACACATTCAATATGAATGCAACAACCCTGAAGTACAACTAAAGTCACATTTCTAGCAAGTGTAGCAGTTCAGTTCAGCTTGCCATTGTACGCTTTGGTTGATCTAGTTTTGTGTTTCCACTGCAGGCTGGTCGTGTGAATAATGTGACATCAGAGCAGTGTGACATAGTGTAAGCACAACAATGAAGGACATCCAACATTTGTTGTTCTTTATCTGTGACTTGTGGCTCTTTTATTGTAAGACAAGATGTGTGTGAGAAAAGCCGCCTTTTGACTTCTTCCTCTTCTTTTTTTTTGTAGCGACACAGTAGTAACTATACACATTAACGATGGAGTGAATAATCAATTAAGTGATCGTTTTCAAAAGACACATTCTGTCTTGAAGCAACAGAGTCAAATGGAACGCACTACTTGTCTGCAACCAGAAGAGGTGCTGTTCATTCATTCTCAACTACAGTAGTTTGCAGTCTACAGGTCACCTGCATGTATCCGTCCTGCATGGAAACCCAAGCCAGACTCCAAACCGTTCTGTGGTGAGCTGAACTGAACTGTACCATTTGTTTTTAAAAGGTCTCATATTATCCTATACCCATGTTGTCCAAATGGAAAAAGTAAAAACAAAATGATCAAATCTCCCATGTCTGTAGCTGACTGACAGATAGTCGGCAGAGCTTCATTTTAAGATGTGTAGTGAAGACTGTTTGGTTCTTTTTGTGTGTGTGTGTGTGTGTGTGTGTGTGTGTGTGGTGGGCATGACATGGGGCTGGCCTCATCGAGCTAGGAGCGGGTCAGAGACAGTATCATGTCCATGAGGAAAGAGGTTTTCATTCATAACATCATAAAAACCTAAAACTTTTGAGAGTGGAGTAAACAAGTGAGGGAGATTTTCCTCACGTTTGGTGTTCATAAACAGATTCTAGGCACGCATATTACTGTTAAAACGTGATTCAAAGTCACTTCAGCACAGTAAGGGACCCCTAACATGGCTAAACTGCTCTTCTTACCTGTCCAGGTGAGACATGACTGTTTTCCCTATGTCACCTCCTGCCTCCTGGAGAATGCGGACCACCTCAGTTGGAGCGGCGGAATTGCGTCCGGGATGTATGATGACGGGGCAGCCCAGCTGGGCCTGTGTGTGCGCCGCGGCCTTCAGCACCTTCCTCTCGCTCTCCGTGATGGGCCAGCCAGTTCCGATCTCTCCGATCACGCCACAACGGATGTCTGTGCCGTCGGCGCCGTGGAGGACTTCGTTGATGATGACGTCGGTCAACTGGCAAGTAAGAGAAAAAGCACAATTTAAGAAGTTTTTAAAACAAAAAGTTGATTCTGTCTGATGTGCGTGAAAGCACATGACGTGAACACATGACGTTCACGTTGAATGACAATTTGGAAATCTGCATGACGCTTACATTCTCACTGCGTCACTGCACAGAGCCCCAAACAAGCCTGCTCGAATCAATCACTCACGCACACAAACACACAAATCAGGCACAATGTGGTCAGCATAACAAATGGATGCAGCATGTTTCTCTTGTCTTATGACTGACGTATGCGCAGCTAGAATGACATTTACAAAGAGCACTGACCTCCTCCAAGGCCAACAATCCTAACTGCAACACTCCTTCACAAATGACCATGGAAATTGTCATTGACAATTTTGAACATTGAACAGTGACATTTTTACCTCCACCAAGCACAAGTGAAGAGGTAACTTTGGCATGTGTATTTGTATTTCATTAAATACTTCACTGCAAGATCATGCAAAAACTTCCAACCAAGGAACAACACATGGCATTTTGGTGCAGATCTGGATAAAGGTGCAAAAGCAGATTTTTTTTGTTTTGTTGGCACTTTGAAGTTAGTGGAAGTCTTACACAGGGATGGACAAGGAATTCATTGTAAATAGTACGCCTACTTCTGCACACAAACAAAGAATATAGAATCATATCAATTAATTAACATTTTATTATGTACTTTGTTTTTTATCTTTTGTATTGTATTAGTTAGGGGTGAGACAAGATCTCGCAAGATTAAAACGGGACAAGATTTCTCGGTCAGAAAAAAATGTCCCGTGGGCACCAGGCCTGAGAAGATAAAAAAAAAAATTAATTCATTAATCACACAATAAAATGAAACTAAACTGGGTAATTTTGCCCAGCTCAATATATTGCCATGTGCATGCGTTTCTAGCAGGCAGGAAGTGCTTTCACTCTGTGCATTGGTTCCAGCACCTTGTCGCGTTTATTCCATAGAACAATGGCATAAACGGAGTGATCCCTACATATCAGTCATACAGTCTCTTTGTCTCGAGGGGTGGAGGGGGGGCCGCTAGCATACAACATAAAGAGCGCAGAAGAGCGTAACGTAGTAAAACTTATTTTTGTAGACTGCAATATATAATCATATATTTACAGTATTCTGGAATGTATTATTACTACTATTGTTGCATAATTCTGCAAACAAACATACATAACAAACATAAAACACCAAGTAAAAATATTTATAAGTAAAAATATTAGTTAACACACACACACACACATACATATACATATATATATACATATATATATACATATATATATACATATACATATATACATATATATATATATATATATATATATATATATATATATATATATATATATATATATATATACACACACACATATGCATATATATATTTATTTTTTATTTATTTATTTTACCCCATTTTTGCTAACTGACCTTGGCGGAGGTCTTGGACTCAAGCTAGCAGTTTGTAAATGTTTGTAAAAGCATTGCATAATCCTGCTATTAATAACATATTCAAATACATATTTATATCATGAAATTGTCACTTTAATTAACAATATAATAGGCCATAGCAGCGGTTTGCCTTGTACTGTATATGCAAGTGCTCTTTAACCTTTGTATGAGCGGTGAGTTACACATGAGGAAATCAAACCTGTGGCCTTTGGCTAAGAGGCGACATTCTCTGGCTACTAAGTGAAGTAATATAAACATAGCCTCCTTGGCAGAGGTAATGAAAGATCCACTGGTTAAGAGTGTATGTGTGACTGCAGTATGTGTAGATGGCAACACACCTCCTCCACACTCATCTTCCTGGTGGCGTCACTGTGAGTACAGTCCACATAGTAGCCCGCTCCTGCCACAACGTGGACCCCGGTCTCCTTGGCCAACTTCCTTAGGGTGGGCAGGTCCCGGGCGATGCCCGTGGTGGTGTTCTCCACAATGGAGCCCCCGCCGGCCTTCCTGTAGGCCAGCAGTTCATCGCGCACAGCATCAGTCTCCTGATAGAACAGCAGGTTCTGGTGACAGTTGTAAGGGTTCTGCCTGAGCCAGTGCATGTTCTGCATATGGAAGGGGTCCTCCGCCACTTTCTCGTCACCCGGCGGCGGGGGCAAGTAGCAGCACTCAAAGCTCATCGTCAGGTGCTCGTGGGTCATGGTGCGACCCAGCTGGTCTGGGTCCAGCAGACCCAGGACGGTCTGGACCTTGCCGCTCAGCTCCGGCATGGCAGATCCTCTGCGTTTCCTGCAAGCTGAAGCAAATGCAAAACAAGCAGTTATTAATGTTTGACAGGGTGTCTGACGGTGGAAAGTTTTTGCATGTTTGATTGACAGGTGAATTCACAGAGCAGACAAGCTCAGCAGAGCATGCAGGACAGCAACCTTTGGACTTCAGAATAACAACTAAACAAAATTACCAAAACTAGCGTCTCAACTTGCCACTACATCTGGAAAACTACTTGTGCTAGTCTTGCAAGCTACATATAGCGAGCGGACACGTTAAAATGCAATTCATTCAGAATGAAGCTGCAACACGTCGTTAAGCAGAAGTTTAATTTTATCGACTTCAAGCATGACGCATGTGACTAAACTAGTGCGGAAGAACGCTACTGACCTTTATTCCTAACAGTCGAGTCTTCCCCCTTGAATAACCCAAGCAAAACGCTTCACTGAGGATCAGTCGTGAGCTAGCGACTGAGGAGTCATCGCGAGACTTTACGAGATTTAGAGTAGAGACAATATGCTTCATGAGATCTATTATATCCATTTATGGTATATTACATCATATTATATTACAATAAATAATATATAAACACATAATTAAATATAATGTTTAGTGTTTTGTTTTTTCAATTGTATTCAATCTGAATTGTACTGCTGCTAATTCAAATTGTCATGTCACAGTTTAATGCCAGTGTTTCCTTTTTTAACCTTTGTACACTTATATTGTATTGTACTATATTATATTAAATTAAATGAATAAGTTTTACTCAAAATACATTTGTAAGCGCTATAGGATTTCATAATGTATAATTAACATACTACTGAAATTGACTGGCGACCAGTCAAGGGTGTACCCTGCCTCTCGCCCAAAGTCAGCTGGGATAGGCTCCAGCATACCTCCGCGACCCTAGTGAGGACAACCGGCATAGAAAATGGATGAATGGATAATCAACATACTTCTAGTTTACTTATTTTTTGAGTTAAAAAACAAAAAGAAAAATGATGTGAATGAAAATGCATGTCACATATAATCTTTAAAAAATGTAATGCCTTTATCTCATTTGGTTTGTAAATGTGAAATCCACCTTAGAGCTACTTTACAAATAAAAATGACACCAAAAAAATCAAATATGAAAAAAATAATGATAATCTGGAAATGATAATCTTTTTAAAAATGCTGAAATGTACACAAAAAACCCACAAAGTAATTGACAAAATGGTAATCCGCATTCAAGTTTACATGAAAAAATAGCATATAATATAATTCCTGCATGACTGTACTGCAATATAAAATTAATCTCTGCCCGTGATATCATCCAAAATGGATGAACAGTGTTTTATGCAATGCAAATTTTAATTGTAACTACCTTACAGGAAGGTTCATTGTAAATTACTCTGAAATTAGCCAAAAATAGACATTGCATGCACATAAAACATATATAATTTGAATTTGATTGCCTAGACGCCAACGTGCAGGCCTTTTTCTCTTGGAGAGAATGAGAAGATGATGCAAAGCACGAGAGACACCCTGATGCCTTCTTTGTCTCCCAGCAGATGGTCTCCACAGCAGCTTTTTTTGCAGGGTCGGCCTTGTAATCGGTTACCATTGCACTTAGCAAATGGCCAAGCAGATGACCACCACCATTTAGGGCCTCCATGTCGTCAGTCTACTCAAGCAGCACAACAGATAGTACATAGTTTTTTGTGAGTGGAGCAATTGAAACTGGTATTTTGACAACAGTGATGGCAACTAGGATGCAAATGAATGCACATGACAAAAGTTGTTATGTTAAATGAGTTTTGGAGGAGCGCTGTTACTCATACACTGTGACTATCATCCCACTGCAGGGTTCCTCATTAGTGGCAAAAGGGAGAGTGACACTCATTTTTTATCTGTATGGCCTCCGTCTTTCAGACAGACATCACCACTGGGACAGACTCGGGGAGAGGGATGAATAACTCCTACTAACAATATCCTCCAAAACCTCTTACATCGACACGTCCCTCTGGGATATGGCTCAAAGCACTGACTGCAATCTTGCAATAGAAGCTAAACACAGAAATGCATAGGTAAGTAGTATATTTAACTATATGTCAGTTTACCAATGCACCCACAATCAACAACATCAAATACTACATTACATTAAAAACACTTTTCTATGTATATATTTAAACTATTGTACTTTTGGCTGCATTCACAATAAATAATCTACGATATCTTAATGTTTTGCATTACACTGATTAAGAACGGTTTTAGTTGTACTTTGGCGTCACCTGTAGGCTGCGAGTAGGTACTGGACACTTGTATGCATGTGGTTGTGCGCGTGAGTGTGCGTGAGTATGTGTGCGTGTATACACATACAAAATAACAAAAATGATTAGACCACCCTTGTTTCTCCGGTTTCTTGTTCATTTTAATGCCTGATACAACTAAAGGTATCTTTGTTTGCACAAATATAATGATAACAACAAAAATAGCTCATACGAGTTTAATTTTTTGGCAGTACAATGCTGTAGCTATTCATGTAAAAGTGATTTTGGTTATTATCAAGAAAGCCATGGAAGTAGATATCAACTCTTGAATTCAACTCTTATGAGCTACACTTGTTATCATCATTATATTTGTCCAAACAAATGTACCTTTAGTTGTACCAGGAATTAAAATGGATCCATAAACTGAAGAAACAAGGGTGGTATAATAATGTTTTCTATGACTATATACACACACACACACACACATATATATATATATATATATATATATATAGTATTATATACATAAGTATATACAGGGTGTCCCAGAAAAATGTATACTGTACACTCTTTAGCAGCTGATAACGCAATTAGTTTTTTCTTTGCAGGTTAAACCCATTGAAATGAATGATGGCAGCCAGACTAAACTTTGAAGAAAGGAAATTCATGCTAAAATGCTACTAGAAGTATGAAAACACATTTGAACTGCAAAGGCAATGTAGGATTCCATTGCTTCTTGTTGTCAGCAGTATCTGGACCAGAATGGACATCAGTTTAAGAACAGGCGGTGACAAAACAATAAAATGATGTTTGTATTACATTTTCAAAATTTCACAAATTATAATAAACATCTAGTTTACAATTATTTAAAGAGTATATACATTTTTTCGGACACCCTGGACATATATATTAAAATTATATTCCATATTATTTTATTTTATAGCATCAACTGCCTGCCTGTTCTGGTCATCAGGTCAGTGAAAGTAAAGTAAGTAAATTACTAACAAAGATATATATTTTTAATCATTTTCCAGGTTGTTCTATTTCACTTGATTATATTACATTTTATTTAATTACATTTTATGTGTTTTGATGTAATTGCATGTAATGGCATTTTGTTGTGTTAATTATGTTAATTTAAATTAATGTTAAAGTAATAATGTCACCAAAACACGTGTTAATCTTTTTATTTCCGTTGTGAAAAATAACATTGAAAGGCATATTTTGTGTGTTAGATGTGCACTCGAATAATGAAATATTAAAAAAAATCAAAAATCGGCAGCTCTTCCAAGGAGGCAAAGCTAGTTATGCTAACAACAGTCCTATGCAGAGCTTCGCGTTGACTCCAATGCTGTCTCAACTGTCATGGTCCAGTTCTAGATGAATTGCTGTTGTTGGTTATATGTCATTTATTTAGGGCTGTCAATCCATTCAATTATTTAATTGCTGTCACTGATTTTTTTGCTATTATTTCATTGCATTTTGTCCATATTTAACTCATAATTAACCGCAATTAATCACAGATCGAATGAAGTTTTTATCAATAATAAATATGGAAGCACTCTTTGTGGTAAATGATTCGACACGCATCTAGATACCTTTCCCAAAAACCGCTGAAGACCAGGTCGCCTCAACCACCACCCAATATGCACTGCACCAGACCCTTATGCTTGCCCCCGCAGGTGGTCGGTCTACGGTGGGGACATCCCATATGGCTTCTTCGGGCTGGTCCCGGCCAGGCCCAAAAGGTGAAGGCCCGACCACCAGGCGCTCGCCTGCGAGCCCCTACCCCGGGCCTGGTTCCAGGGTGAGGCCCTGGTGTCCCAAGTCCGGGCGAGGTGTAGTCCCTCTTTTCAGTGTTTCTCAAAGGGTCTTCTGAATCACTCTTTGTTTGGCCCGTCACCCAACAACCTCACAAATCACACATCTTAATGATGTTTCAAAGTATTTTCTTTATTGCATACAATGCCCTTCTGTTGTGGCAATAAGGTCAGAAAGAAAGTACATTTTTTAATCACATTCCAGGTTATTGTATTTGATTTGCTTTTATTGCACGTACAGTAGTGGCCTTTTGTTGTGTTAATTATGTTATTTTAAATAATATTAATAATTACTAAAAAAAAATATCTCAAATCACCAACTTTTCAATGATGTTTCAAATTATTTTATTTTCTTTGAACTTACTGAAATGGATTTAGGGCGGCACGGTGGCCTAGTTAGTGGTTAGCATGTGATTCATGAAACGATAAAAACACAGGTCGATAATTATGACACCCTTGATAAATGTACGCGTGTGGGGCCACACAGTGGTCTAGTGGTTAGCATGTTGGCCACACCGTCACAGTCAGGAGATCGGGAAGACCTGGGTTCACTGTTGGGCATTTCTGTGTGGAGTTTACATGTTTGGGTTTTCTCCGGGTACTTCGGTTTCCTCCCACATTCCAAAAACATGCATGTTAGCTTAATTGGCAACTCTAAATTGTCCATAGGTATGAATGTGAGGGGGAATAGTTGTTTTTTCTATATGTGCCCTGCGATTGGCTGGCGACCAGAAGACAGCTGGGATAGGCTCCAGCATACCCCCGCGACCCTGATGAGGAGAAGCAGTATAGAAAATGGATGGATGGATGTGTGTGTGTTTCATCTGCTCATCTCTCTGTGCCACACTGGCTGTATTACAAGAGGGTTCACTCTGCATCTGTGTGCATTGGTTCTATAGTGAAATGAATGGAGAGAGTGAGCCCTCATCTCATTCAGTCTCTTTGTGGAGGCGGGGCTACTAGCGAGTGGATACAGACGGTTAGCAGTTAGCTTTGTGAGGCAGCATACGCTAACACAAATGAAGGCACAGAAGCAATGTTTTCTGAGGCGAATGCCACAGCCGACAGCCCCAGTTTGGGAATATTTTTTCTCAACTGTTGGAGGTGACTCGGGCAGCGGAGCCTTCGTCTTGACAATCAACGCTTACTGAGGCGCTTGGTCGGCAAATGTAAACAAAACAGTCCAAAATCGTGTGCGCCCACAGACAGTGCCGCATGCTGCACTGCAAAAGAAATGCAACCATACAATCCGGTTACATGGCATAAATGGCATAAATTTGAAACAACATACGTACAGGCAACTTCTGTGTAAAAGCTATACTTGAATACCATCTAGTGGTTCAAATGTGAATTTACACCTCTCATGACAATAATGAAAAAAAGGTTTTTAAAAATGTCATCTATAATATCGATGATCGCCAATAATTTCTAGCACAATTATCGACCAGCAAAATTTGTTTTTGTGACAGGCCTATTGGCCGCACATAGAGTCATGGAAAAAATTGTTAGACCACCCTTGTTTTTTCAGTTTATTGATCCATTTTAATGTCTGGTACCACTAAAGGTACATTTGTTTGGACAAATATAATGATGATAACAAATATAGCTCATAAGAGTTGAATTTAAGAGCTGATATCTATCATCTTCCATGGTTTTCTTGATAATAACCAAAATCACTTAAGTTCTTACATGAATAGCTATAGCATTGTACTGCCAAAAAATGTAACTCTTATGAGCTATTTTTGCTGTCATTATATTTGTCCAAACAAAGATACCTTTAGTTGTATCAGGCATTAAAATGAACAAAAAACTGAAGAAACAAGGGTGGTCTAATCATTTTTTCCATGACTATACTTCTGTGAATGTGCATGGGTTTTCTCCAGGTGGGTTGCCTTCCACATTCAAAAAATATATATGTATAAATATATCTACTGTATGTATACACACACACGCACGCACACGCATATCTTGTATATATCTTATCTACAGTGTACGTGCCCTGTGATTGGCTGTCGACCAGTCTAGGGTTTTCCCCCTCCTCTCGGCCAAAATCAACTTGGATAGGCTTCAGCTTCCCTGTGACCGTAATGAGGACAAGCAGTATAGAACATGGATGAATTTGATTGTTACTGATTTGATTTTATAGCAGCATACAATGCCCTTCCGTCTTCTGGTCAAAAGGTCAGTGACAAAGATACTGTGGCAAGTCCAATCTTAGAGGGCAAACATGATTGATAGTCACTGTAGGAAGTGTAGCATTTCACCCTTTAATGCAAAGCAAAACCACACATTGACATTTTGCACAAACCAATAATGGTATCTGCAAGCACACAAATGGACAAAAAGCAGTCAGATGTAAATGTGTGTTTTAAATCCAAGCATGCTGCTAGTGTGACGACCGCCGTGAAGTGTCATGCTAATCATTTATGCATGGCGCCACATGATAGCACGTTGGCCGCTTCTCACTAAAAGTGTTCTTTATAAAAGACCTCAAACCGCAAATGGGCCCACACAGTCCTGCCTGACCAACCTACAAACAACAAGACTGCTTTTGCTGCTTTTTCGCCATTATGTCCTCTAAGATCAAGTTCGGAGCTCTTGTCCTCCTTTTAGGATTCTGCATTTTGACGCATGGCGCCCCGACAGACCCAACGCACGCCTTCTGCAAGATTGTCTGGTAAGAATTTATCATCTTCCTTTGGAAGCAATTTCATTTAAAAAGATATAGTACGTGATTACAGTGTGTCTTTTAACCCTACAGGCTGCTTGGCGTGCCGTGTAGCCAGGTTAACATGGCCATTGTGACTCAGATTAAAGCCATGGGTTCCTACAAAGTAAAACATGCAGGATTTCTACTGTAGATGTGGATTAATCTTGATTAATAATCTTTCTGCTTTAATCCAGCTGGGCTCGGTCACTCCACTGCTAATCCAGGCCAACCACACCTCAGCTGTGGGTCAGGTGGAGAGTGTTAATTTCACCATATCTTCCACAACCGTGGGCCTCGGCTGCCGCGTAGACGTAAGCCACATAACTAACCATGTTTAATTATGATTAATTACAAAATATGAATCTCAGTGTTTCCTTTGATGGCTCTCCAGGGCTCATCAGTGTCGGCCTTCTGGCTCAGCCTGTTCGATAACGGCACCAACTACTGCAATCTCCACAGCGTCATACAAGGTACGTCATTATATTTCCATTTTTTCCATGTTTATGCCACTTTGTGTTTCCTGTCCACACAGGAAGTGGCCTCACCAAGGCTCCCGGATTCACCGAGTACACCAACGAGTGGCTCTGCCTCGGATACGGTCTCTCCGACTGCAAAAAAAAAACAATCGCTAAATGGCATGGCAATTTTTTAGTGGTTTAAATTACTAAATTAAAACTATGAGTGTCCTCTTTTAGGGCACTGTAATTTGTTGATTGATTATTTTGCATTATGTACTCCATTTCCTGTGTCTGTTTATTTAATCAAGTGTGTTGAATTAAAGTAACATGACCCCAAGAGTGACTGCTTAGCAATTATTCACACTCAGCACAACACAACACAAACATCCTTGTTGTCCACAACAATAAAATCAATGAGTCAAACGGCACAAACACAATAAGTGACCCTTCAAGACTTTAGGGGGAGAGAAAACATCCACAACAGCAGTTTCAACACTTCAAATTTAATTTAATTGTTTTTGAATGAAATGTAGCCTGTGACACATATTATATGTCATAAATTGCGTCATAAATTGAGCTCTTTTGTCTTAACAGTCTCTTTGTCTCAGTGGGTGGAGGTGGGGCCGGTAGCATACACACAGAGTGCAGAAATGTGTAGCGTAGTAGAAATTAAATTTGTAGATTGCACTATATTGTCATATATTTTTTAATATTTTTGAATTGAACTTTTCTTAAAAGTGGAGTTAAAATCTCGTTTAGCCCTCGTAGACTCAATCTTGGGTAGCGTTTCGTCTCGTGAACTGAGTGTCTCGTGACACGCCTACTCTTAACACAAGCTTTTTTTCCCACTTGTTTCCCACCTCGTGTGTCATTTCCAGCTAAAAGATGCAGGTAAAAAAAATTTAATCACAAGTAATTAACAAATAAACAAACTAATAAAATGATAATAATACATGATAAAACATTAATTACTGTATATGTTCAATTACATTAAATTACATTTAAATCATAAAAGGTTGGACACTAGTATTTTAAATATTTTTTTTGTGTTAAGTGTAAATAATGCTCCATCTATCCATCTTCTACACCCATCCATCTCATTATCCTCACTAGGGTCGTGGGTATGGTGGCGCCTATCCCAACTGATTTCAGGGGAGAGGCGGGGTACACCCTGGACTGGTCGCCAGCCAATCGCAGGGCACATATAGACAAACGACCATTCACACTCACATTCATACCTATGGACAATTTAGAGTCACCAATTAACTTAACATGCATGTTTTTGGAATGTGGGAGGAAACCGGAGCACGCGGTGAAAACCCACGCACGCACTAGGCCATCGTGCGGCGTAAATAATGCTGATACATTTAATATTTATTTTAAACCTAAAATAAAATGATAAAATAAGGAATTTGTCATCCCCTCCTTTTTTTGTACTTTATTTGTAAGCAATCAGACATACGTGGGAGTTTGCCGCACGTGGCCTAGTGGTCAGGAGATCGGGAAGATCTGGGTTCAAATTTCCGTTGGGCATCTCTGTGTGGAGTTTGCATGTTCTCCCCCTGCATGTGTGGGTTTTCTCCGGGTACTCCGGTTTCCTCCCACATTCCAAAAACATGCATGTTAGGTTAATTGGTTTAACTCTAAATTGTCCATAGGTATGAATGGGCGGGTGAATGGTTGTTTGTCTATATGTGCCCTGCGATTGGCTGGCGACCAGTCCAGGGTGTACCCTGCCTCTCGCCCGAAGTCAGCTGGGATAGGCTCCAGCATACCCGTGACCCTAATGAGGAGAAGCGGCATAGAAGATGCATGGATGGATGTGCGAATGTGAACTCATTTACTTTGCAGTAAAGTGTCTGTGAATTTGCCGTTTTTTCTGCCTCCTTCACAATTTTTATATTTGCAACAAATTTTTTCCACATCAGGTACAAATTTACCACTTTTTTTTATTGCTATTACTACAACTTTTTTTCCAAACAGGATGTCCTCTTTAAGCTTGATCAAGATGACCTGGCCTCACTTTTATCTAAAGCATCATTGATGCCATTTCCCTAGGTCACATGTTGAGTGATTTCTCAGTAAGTAAGGCAATTCTCTTTGCTGTATAGTGACCTTTGTTAGGTCCTCACCAGTCAGATCAGCGTGGTGGCATTTCTTCCGGAAGGATTAGATGTGCTGGGATGGTGTCAGGGGACAGAGAAATTTTCCATAACCTTCTTCAAAACCATTGTGTGTGAAGAATTAGTGCAAAATTTGACATCCAGACTGAAGAAATGAATGTTTCCAAAAGATCTTGACCAAAATCATTCGTCATGAGAGCAAAGAGCGGCTCCACTCTTGCTTTTATTGAACAGTAGGCGATGATGCAGGCCTGGATTTTAATAAGAAACATGATAATTAATATGTTGAGTCTCTTATTGAGTTGTTTAACACGCATGGATGCACTTTTTTCATCCGGGAACCAAGCATGCATAAAGAAGACACACTGTGTCTTGTGAAGACAAAAGATCACAAGTGTTAAATTACACACACAAATCTCATGAAATTAATTCATGAAATGAAATGATGATGAAATCATTTATAAATAATATAATTAGAAAAATTACTTACATTTCAATACAAAAAAATAATAAAAGTATAATGAAATGTTTCATAAAATTCAAAATGAATTCAAATAATAATAACATAATAATATTGGCCAAGAAAATGTTCAATATTAAAATCAATTTATCAAATCTATATATCAAATCTAATATTTGTTTTTAACTACAATTCAAAATTCTAATAAAACTAAGCATACACATACACTGTACAAATAAATTCAAATAATCAAACTATATTTTTTTTGCCTAAATAAAATCTGAGTGTGTTAGTAACATTTAAGTAATAAAAAAATCTAAAAATGTAATAAATAGTATACTATCGAATCTTGAAATAATAATGGCAATAATAATATTAAAATAACTGTTCAGATGGTTATCAAAAGAGCATGAGCACGAAGGTATACATGATGGTTCAATGAATGAAAATGAAATGAAAAAAATCAGTAGTCAGTACGAGTAAGTAGATACTGATTAAATGGAAAGAAATCAGTGGTATATAGTATATACTACATAATAAAAGCATTTCCACATGCATAAAGGATGGGGACTAAAAACACAAATTAATTTGCTGGGTTGCATAAATATGAAATTGTAAAACACATAGCGGAAAAAATGTCATGTGGTCTTTTTGGTGCTGTGAGAATGCTTTAAAAACATCATCAAAAATAAGATAATTGATAAAGTTGTGAGATCTTTTCTGTGGGTGTCACAGAAAGATTCAAGATTCAAGACATGAATCATATCAACAATAACCAGCAAAGCAGCTTTTTAAATATTGAAAATGTTTATTTTCATGAAGAATTCATCACTTTGTCCATCAGTCCATACAAATGAATTCATGTTTTTCCACACAAATAGATGAAAGAAGGAGATATAAGAGTTGCTAAAGGACCATGAGAGTCTTAACTTGTAGCAGCCACTAGATGGGATTAGAGTATAATCTTTAAAATGCATCCACAAATGCACACAGGTGTATGGTCATACGGGATTCAAAGAAAAGCGATTTTTGTTGTTGTTGTTGAAATGCAGCAAAATAATACAAATTTTGCTTGTTTTTGGGTTTTTTTAGGCTTTGCAGGTGGCGAGTCCATAGCCCAGGCAGGCCCACTCGTTGGTCATCTCCATAAAGCCTGGTCCACTCGCCAGTCCGCTCGCTGGGTAGCAAGAACACATTAGCATTAGTTCACGCCATAAACGTGGCAGTGGAAAGAACTGACAGATCCTGAAATGAACTGACCTGAGAGGAGGTCATAGAGGTTGCAGTAGTTGAGGCCATTATCCAGAAGGCTGGTGAATCCCAGAGAGATGGACTGGCCCTGGGCACAAAGGACACTTTTTTGACACTGTTTTGATTGCAATTACATTGGGAGTAGCTAAAACAACAACAAAAAAGAAACAGCTATGTAGGACATGATTACTTACGGACACACGGCAGCCTCCAGTCAGTACGGTCGGGCTGAAGGTGAAGGTGATGTTCTCAGCCTGGAGGCCATCTGTGGAGGTATGGTTGGCATTGATGCCCAGAGGAGTGCCCGACACAAGCTGGAAGGAACATTTTGACACTTTAGAAATGCTGCTATCTCTTCCAAGCAGGCAATGGATCGTTACCTACCGTGTAATGACATTTCTCGCAGCCAAACATGGGGTTGAAGGCTTGGATCTGCTGCACCACTTTGGTGCTAACCTCCGCGCAGGGCACACTAAAGAGCCTGGGCGCACACGTTCCACAGTTGAATGTATTGTCTTTAAAACAAGACATGCAGTAACTTACCAGAGAGTCCTGCAGAAGGCGTGGTAGGGGACAGGCATAGGCACGGCGGCCGTGAAGACGACAAGTCCAGCAAGGAGAATGAGAGTCTTCATGGTTCTCGTGGAGGTTCTTGAGGAGGTTGTTGTGTGGAGATGCGTATTGAGGTTGTGTTGGGATGAGTGCTTTCTGCTGCCTGCCTTATAAAGGCCATCAAGGCCGATCATGCGGTCGGCTAAGGCGGCGTTGCAATTGATTGTTCTTGAATGCGCGCTGATGACCCAGCATGGTGGTCTTGTGCTGATGACGCTTGTTATGTGAGGCCTTTAATGATCCGTTCAGCACAACAACTGAGCACCTGTGCACTGTGGACATGAGAAAAGGAGTCACATGACTGAGGAGTCTTCTTAAGGCCTTTAAATTAAATAAACACATTTGGTGTATCTTCAACATGGAGGCTTGCTTGCAAAATTTAAGTTAGGTTTTGGTTTTGGAATAAGGGTCGGGGTTAGGGTACAGACTAGTGTTGAGGTTAGGATTATGGTTAGACTTAGGTTTCGAGATAAGGTAAGGGTTCAGATTAGGGGCCAGAGTTAAGATTAGGCTTAGTGTAGTACAGTGTAATGTAGTGTAGTGTGTTAGCATAGGTTAAGGTTAGGATGTCTGTTAAAATTACAGGTAGAGTCCATCCATCCATCCATCTTCTACCGCTTATCCAAAGTCAGGTCGCAGGGGCGGCAGCCTAAGCAAGGAGGCCCAAAGTTCCCTCTCCCCGGCGACTTTGTCCAGCTCCTCCCGGCGGATCCTGAGACTATGTTGGAAGACATAGTCTCTCCAACGTGTCCTGGGTCTTCCCCGAGGCCTTCTACCGATCAGCCGTGCCCTGAACACCTCCCCAGGGAGGCGAGGCATCCTGACCAGATGCCCAAGCCACCTCATCTGGCTCCTGTCAATGCGGAGGAGTAGCGGTTCTACTCCGAGTCTCTCGCGGATGACAGTGCTTCTGACCTTATCTCTAATGGACAGCCCAGCCGCCCTACAGAGAAAACTCATTTCGGCCGCTTGTACCTGCGATCTTGTCCTTTCGGTCGCTACCCAAAGCTCATGACTATAGGTGAGGGTAGGAACGTACAGTAGATCGACCAGTAAGTGAGAGCTTTGCCTTTCAGCTCTGCTCTCTCTTCACCACAACGGACTGATGTAGAGTCCGCATCACTGCAGATGCTTCACCAGTTCGCCTGTCGATCTCGCCTTCCATCCTTCCCTCACTTGTGAACAAGACCCTGTGGTACTTAAATTCCACTTGGGGCAGGATCTCATCCCCGACCCAGAGATGGCACTCCACCCTTTTCCGGACGAGAACCATGGACTCGGACTTGGAGGTGCTGATTCTCATCCCGGCCACTTCACACTTGGCTGCAAACATGGTTAAATGCCTTCTCCAATTCCGCAAAACACATGTAGACTGGTTGGGCAAACTCCCAGGCACCCTTAAGGACTCTGCAGAGAGTGTAGAGCTGGTCCACAGTTCCACAACCAAGACGAAAACCACACTGCTCCTCCTGAGTCCAAAATTCAACTATCCGGGGGATCCTCCTCTCCAGAAGTCCTGAGTAGACCTTACCAGGGAGGCTGTGGAGTGTGATTCAACGATAGTTTTAACACACCCTCCGATTACACTTCTTAAAAAGGTCTGCCAATCCAGAGTAGAATTAGAGTAAGTGTTGGATTTAGGGTTAGCATTAGGAAAGAATTAGGGTTTTTGGCTAGGGTCAGGATCAGGGTTCGGAATTGAGTTAAATTTGGGTTAAGATTGGGGTTAAGATTTAAGTTGTTGTTATGGAATTTGGTTAAGGTTAGTTAGTCGTATAAGTGTGTAGTGTAAGATCATTCAGCTAATCAGCAATGAAAGATAACAATAATCCAAAAAGTTATACTTTACTAATGTAATGAACAAGTAATTACTGGTCTTGTTTATGAACTACCTTGGATTAGTAAGTACTTAGTTTATGAGATATTGTCTTTTTCATGGCAGTGTTAAATGTACACTATTAAAATAGGAATGATGCAGCTCATGTAATCATATCATCCTCATGATTCTTCAAGCAGCGTTAACTCTTTTTTACATGTTGCAGCCATAAACGAAATGAGGCGTGCTAAATCTACTAATTCCTGAAGCCTGATATGGTGGGCGGCTTGATGAGTCATTCCTCAATGGCCTGACACTCAGCTGATCCAGTTTGCATCCATGCATGACCATGCTGCCTGGTGAAGGCCGGTGCACCACTGCATGCACATGGCAACGATGTTATCGACCTTAAATAAACATAGTCAAAGGGAGTTCAAATGTACACAGATATCCCTAAAATATGGACAAGTAGACATCAGACTGTTTCAAGGACTGTCTTGGTGGACATTTCACCAAATCTGAGACCTGAAGAAAGTCATTGTTGGAAAAGGCCCAATAATAAAGGCACATTGAAGCAAATGGGACTCACATGTGGACTACTACACTGCAGTTAGTCCTTATATCACATTGGACTATAAAGTTAACAAAACAATAAACTAAAAACAAAATTCAAATCTAAAATAGACCCACATTTATTCTATGCTGATTTATATATATATATATATATAAATAAAATAGGATTAATCTAGAAAATAAATTTATCTACTAAACTTGAATGCATGTCATAAAAAATGCATTTACTGTACTTATATTAAATATAGCAAATAATGCTAGGTGTTGATGGATTTGATTGTCATGTTGATCGATTTTTATACATACACAAACACCAAAATAGACCATCCATCCATTTTCTATATCGCCTGTCCTGATTAGGGTCACAGGTAAACTGGGGCCTATCCCAGCTGACTTTGCGCGAGAGGCGTGGTACACCCTGGACTCGTCAACAAAATAGAACCAATTTTTAAATTATTGTTACTTTATACAGGGCGACCCAAAAAAAACGGAATTTTAGAAGTGCGTATTGGCAGACATGAGTAAGTGGCAGCACTGCGTAAAAAAGTAAACTCGCCTTCTTAAGTACACTTCTTAAGAAGACTTTTAAGAAAATGTTTGTGAATGAGGTCCACCGTCTTAAAAGTCTTCTTAAGAAGTGTACTTAAGAAGGCGTGGGTTGGAAACTGCGCCACATTCACGACACGTTCTTAAGCAGGGATAATCGTTCGCACCGGTGTTCTTAGGTTGATGAATGCCAACTGCGATGCCCATGCATGTAAGGCCTAATTTGCATAGGTCACCGCCTATTATTTCCTATATAAGGTCAAAAATGTGCCGTGCGCAACAGGCAGCTGGAGGCGGAGATGGCAACGCGCAAGGACGAGACTGAGGAGCAGCTGGACAACAAACAGAAGAAAAACTTCAATTGCACAGAAATAGACGTGCTTTTACAAGGAGTGAGCGAACACAAGACCACCTTATTTTCACGTGTATCCACCGGTCATCAGGCCATCCAAAAAGAGTCGGCATGGAGCACCATTGCAGGAAACATAAATGCCGTTTCCAAGGAGAAACGCACCACCGCAGAGGTTAAAAAGAAGTGTTTTGACTTAAAATAGACTCAAAAAAAAAAGATTAGACTGCACCGGAGGGATCTGGAGGAAACGGGAGGTGGGCCATCAATCAGAAACCAAACCATTTCGGAAACTCTAGAAAATATTTACACAATCATGATGGAAAAATAAAGTCAAAATACATAGTTTGTGTGGGACAATGTATTTTTTCTGTGGTTACATTTGATTAGACGCTGCCTAATCAATACAGCAGCTCCGTGCTCTGGCTCAAGACGTGGCTGGGGGCGCATGTCGTTATCTGGGGGTGCTACGTGCGCAATAGGCACACCACGTTTCATTGCGATGTTATTCTGATGATCCTGCACACCTGCAAGAACAGAGAGGGAAGCCTGAAGCCTGAAGCGGGACATCAAATATTCGTGGCTTTCAGCAAATAAATCTAATGGTCCCTTTACATTCTCTCTCTGCGCAGCGCACGTCCAGCCAGCTACTTTTTTTGATGAATTGGGATTTGAATATATATTTATTGATGGAGTATATTTTAGTTGTTTTGATGATAAATAATTGTTGGGATATTTTATTTGCACTACATTTTTTGGGATCAGGTTGCAAAATCCATCATGAGGGCGATTGTGCATTGAAAGTGCAAGCTTTGCTTGTGTGTAAGAGTCCTCCTGAGCGTTCGTAGAATTTGTTCTTAGACCTAAAAACTGTGAGTTAAGAACACGTTTCGTGAATGCCAAAAATCTTCGTAAGAAGGCTTTAAGAACACATTTGTGCGTAAGAACGTTTCGTGAATGAGGCCCATTGTTAGTATTAACCTCTTGCAGTGACTCTCTTGACACAATCAGGCACTCACTCGTTCATTCATTATGCACTTGTTTTTTTTATTTATAACACACAGCATCGTTACCCATAGATGGATTTAAAAAACAAACAGAATTCCTCCAAGCAGACAGCATCCTCCACCATTATGTACAATAGTAAGGTTTAATTCTATCACACAAGCTACTTCCTGTCTTAGCCCTAATGCTTTTTGTTGACATACAGTAGTTTGGCGCTATTACACTGTAAATATGCTGCTAAACACAGCATTGAGCCACTTGAAAGTTCTGATATGAGTGATAACATGAATGAACAATTGGTGTTATTAGGTAGGTCTGCCGTCCCATGAAAGGCAAGGAAAATCAGCCACAAATTGCACCCTGTACAGCAATTACGCCCTTTCACCCCAGACACATCAAGCAGCTTGGATTGGACCTCACTCAAAATCAACAGGGTTCTAGTTCTGGCATGAAATTGTCTTTTTCACCTTTAAAATGATGATGCCACACAAAAGCTGCACCCATCAGTTCTCAGGCCCGCCTTCTTAGCTTATGTTTCCACATCAGATATGTTATAAGCTATGAAGCAATCGATTGCAACCAAGGGGTGAGGATGTTTCAAGTAGAAGAAGCACAAATATAGAAAACTTGAAAAAAGGTTCATGGTGATTGTGCCCTCATCTGGCAAACTCCACCACGACACAAACACACAGCATTTCTTATCTTGCGTATTGCATTTATCATACATTTGCTCCTCAAATCAGCCTAAATATAATTTAACTTTGGTTAGACATCTATCATATAAATATTTGATTTTATATATGTAACATCACATAATATTTGTTAGAATATTTGTTGTTTTTTTTTCAAATATACTCATTTAATTCAAGCAGTGTTAGATTGCTTGTAGAAATACTGGATTAGTCAATAAGTGCTTTAATTATGATTATACTTTTTTGGCTTATGAATTAATAATAATTAATTGTTTTTTTTAATAAAAGTATTTTCAATTTGAAACAATGTAGTATAACAATGGTGTCATTAGCACTGTTATGACATGCAGGTAAGTATCTAGACATTATTTTTACCCTAAAATGTTCTCATGTTAGCTTTTATTTGCTTTCCCTGTCCTCCGCATCCATTGTGTCATGCCACACGTAAAAAAATATTAGAACATGAATTGGCAAAGCTCTTTAAAATGGCTGGAATGTAGGCAAAACAAAAGAGGGAATTGTAGCTTGGAGAAGTTGGGCACATACATTTTAGGCCTGGCACAATTTGTTAGTGCACCAATACGTAACATTTTGGACACAGTTTGGTTGAAATGTTTGGATAGCTTCAAAGAAATGTTCCACTTAAACAAACATGTTGCGTGTGTGAAGCTGCACCCGCAATCAAAGTGAATGTATTACATAGCATTGGAATTAAAGGTCCCCGATTATGTAAAATGTACTTTTTAGCGATGTCCTAAGAGTGATACTGTATGTGTCCCTAGAGCCTGTACAGTATATGAGCACCAAAGACGAGGAGTGGTGCTCAAACACTTGCTTTTGAAGTTACATATGAAAGAAAACCATCCACCCCAGGCTTCGCTACACATCTTAAAATGGTGCCTGGATAGCTCTGCTAACTATCCGTCATTCAGCTCCAGAAGTGGGAGCTGTAAGTTTGATCATTTTGTTTTTCTTTATCGAATGGGCTAACTTAGCATGATGTGACACTTAAAATGTGAGTGTAATGTTAGCACTGTAGTTCACATCGCTATACTACTGTAGTGTTGCTAACTTTCGGTCCTCTCGTCTCACTCCTTAATGTTACCTTGTTGTATGTGATATTATAATAGACACACACTCTGTCGGAGAGAGGCGTGGACAAACACAGCTCATTAGCATTAAAGCTACAGACTGACGTAACGGCGAGTTCCCAGTTGGGCCGACTAAAAACACTTTTAAAATGTATAATTACTAAATTAAAGCTAGATTTTGGACAACACACTTCCGATATTTCCACTTATTCCAAATAGTTGAAAAAT
Source organism: Dunckerocampus dactyliophorus (assembly GCF_027744805.1). Taxonomy (NCBI): domain Eukaryota; kingdom Metazoa; phylum Chordata; class Actinopteri; order Syngnathiformes; family Syngnathidae; genus Dunckerocampus; species Dunckerocampus dactyliophorus. Next base: position 18,362,854 of record NC_072820.1, on the reverse strand, counting down.
ACTATAATATGGGACCTTTAATGTCTTTGCTTGCAATACAGTCTTTGCCATTTAATGTCGCTGAAGTAGGTATAAATAAGCTAGTTTTTAAACATTTTGAACATACCACTCTTTATCAACTGCCTGCTGTCTTCACAAATTATACCAAAAAAAAATCAGAATATGTCCTCAAAACCAAAACTCATCCTCTTTGGAAAAAAAAGGTCCTAGTAGTCGATCACACAATGAATATTCTTTCCCATAGATTTAAAATTTTAAAAAATCACAGTTGATTCTATTAATACCGAAAGTAAAGCCTAAGATCTAATTTGTTGGTGCTCTTGTTGGGGCTCTTCAAGCAAGTGTGCAGAGACGAGGATAGGTCCCACAGACATACAGGAGCTTAACTCAATTCATGTTTGTTGCAAGTTAGAGAAAAGAGTCAAAGTAGATAAATACATAGGACTTAAGAGATATGGCTCCCTCACTGTCTGCCGTCTCCTTGCGCTATGCACCGTTTGTGCAGTTCTGCCGCCATTGTCGTGTACTTCACCCAACAAAGGGGAATGGGGGGGCAATTTTTAGACCTTTATCGGAGACTCAGCATCCCTCCCCTCACACCCACTCCTGCATGGAGCGCTTGCAGTACAGTATGTGGCGTTGCGTGCTCTTCCTACGGAACTGGAACACCGTGTAAAGCAGGACCATCATGCACAGCGCCAGGACGCAGGGGATGGCGATGGCCACCGCCTTCTCCGTGCCCCCCGTGCTGTCCAGTTTGATAACCACGTCAGCGTCGCCGTTGTCGTAGTGCCGCTCCTCGGCCGCCGGCGGGCTCCAATCCCAGTCTGGGTCCGGGGGGAGGCCGTCACAGCCCATAAAGTCCCGCAGGATGGAACGTGGGTAACCGGGTTCCACGCGGAGCAGCTGGTTGTTGAACTTCCAGTACTCCTTACCCTTGTAAAAGTACGTGAAGCCTGCAGGGACAATGCAAATGTCATATAATTAATGTGAGCACTCCTCTTGACAGTTATTCATGATAATGGCCACATTTCACACTAAAAATATATGGAAAGACTCACAATAATCGACAAGGCAACACCCATGGTACGGTCATGCACAAGCACATGCAATGTAATGTACACATGTCATCTAACGAATGCAATTGCTCCTCCCACCAGTTATTAATAATCACCTCCACTTTTCACAATAAAATGAAAAGGGGAGAATGGCAATACGTCCGCAAAGTCAAAGCCCACTGTATTGTAAAAGCACATGCACACGCACAATGTAGACATGTCATGTAATCATACAGACAATGCGAATGCTCCTCCCACCAGTTAGTATATGATGACTACCCCCTTTCATAATAGACATAAAAAGAAAAATGCGTAATAATGCACAAAGTCAAAGTCTATGGTATGCTCCTTCGTGCACGGGTACACGCACAAGGTACACATGTCATATAATAAATGTGAGCACTCACTCATGATAACCGTCCCCTTTCATAATAGAAATATATACAAAAATTTGCAATGATCCACAAAGTCAAAGCCCATGGTACTGTATGCTTGCTCATGCAGAGGGACACACACAATGTAGACATGCCAAATAATGAATGCGATTGCTTTTCCCGTAAGCTATTAATGATAACCGCCATGTTTTATGACAGAAACAAATAGAAAGATGCGTGATAGTCAAAGCGCATTGAATGCTCTCTCACACACGAGCACATTCACAACGTAGAAATGTCATATAATAATGAATGCGAGTGCTCCTCCTGCCAGTTATCAATGATAACCTCCACTTTTCCCAATAGAAATTCATAGACTTGCAACCAAATATGGTTCCTTAGCCAAAAGTGAAGTACCTAGTTGATGTGTCACGTGACAGCACTGATCAAAGCTCCATGACACACAGTAATCACACACTAATGCAGCAGGCTGTCTTAGCCTCAGCGTAAACAAGCAAAGCAGCTTAATGGCGGCGGTCATTGTTGCGCTTTCAAAAGCGGCTTTGAAACAATCACGCCGTGAAACTGTACATGCTCCAATCTCACTAATGGGATTTGCGGCGGAGTTAAGTAAAGTAAAGCTGGCGGCGTACCGTTGGCTTTGTCCACAAAAGCCCCCTGCGGTGAGTCAGGGATGCCCTTCCAGATGGTGATGGGTTTGGGATAGCCTGGGTCCATGGTCCTCATCTCTTCATTGTAGCGCCAGTATCTGCAACACAGGACAAAAATATATATATTTTCCATTTTTTTCACACTGTTTGAGCAAAAATAAAGTGCCCATTGTAACTTTAGGGTGTTTAGCCGGTTCGCCACAACTGACAAGCACATGTGTGTAAAAGTTGAGCAAGATTGGTTGAAAAACATGGCCACCATCAAGCAAGACGTCTTGGTCTGGGCGTGCCAAATAATGGTCCATAAGTGAATGACCATTTGTTTGATAGTTTTACAACTCGGACAACATCTATATTCCATATACATACAGTGGTCTGAAAAAAAGTGTTTGCAACCTTATTGATTTCTTTTTTTTTGCATGTTGGTCACAATGAAATGCTTCAGATCAAACAAATTTAAATATTAACCAATGACAACACAACTGAACACAAAATGCAGTTTTTAAATGAAACCTTTTATTATCAAGGGAGAAAAAAAATCCAAACCTACATGGCCCTTTGTGAAAAGGTGATTGCCTCCCCTGTTAAAGCATACAGTAACTATGATTAATTGAGATCTATCAGTCTGGAAAAGTTATTATACTGTATAAAAGTTGTAAAGCCATTTCTAAAGCTTTGGGACTCCAGCAAACCACAATGAGACCCATTATCCACAAATGGCAAAAACATGGAACAGTGTTGAACCTTCCCAGGAGTGGCCGGCCGACCAAACTTACCCCAAGAGCACAGCCACGACTGATTCAAGAGGTCACAAAAGACTCCACAATAACATCCAAAGAACTGCAGGCCTCACTTGCCTCAGTTAAGGTCAGTGTTCATGACACCACGATATGAAAGACATTGGGCAAAAACGGCCTACATGGCAGAGTTCCAAGATGAAAACCACTGCTGAACAACAAGAAGATTAAGGCTCATCTCAATTTTGCCAGAAAACATCTTGATGATCCTAAATACCTTTGGGAAAATACTCTGTGGTCTGACGAGGCAAAACTTGAACCTTTTGGTGTGACTCATTACATCTGGCGTGAAAGTAATGCTGCATTTTAGAAAAAGAACGTCATTCTAACAGTAAAATATGGTGGTGGGGACCTGGAAGACTTGCTGTGATAAATGGAACCATGAATTCTGCAAAACACACCAGCAAGTCCAACTCTGAATGGCTGAAGTAAAACTAAATGAAGACTTTGGTGTGCCGTAGTCAAAGTCCTGACCCAAATCTTGAGATGATGTGGCCCTCCAATGTGGCTAAATTACAACAATTCTGCAAAGATGAATGGGACAAAATTCCTCCACAGCTGTAGGAGACTCATTGCAAGTTATCACAAACACTTGATTGCAGTTGTTGCTGCTAAGGGTGACCCAACCAGTTATTAGGTTTAGGGGGCAATCACTTTTTCACACAGGGCCATGTAGGTTTGAAGGTAGTTTTTTTCCTCCCTTAATAATAAAAAGTTTCATTTAATAACTGCATTTGTGTTCAGTTGTGTTGTCATTGACTAATATTTAAATTTGTTTGATGACCTGAAACATTTAAGTTTGACAAACATGCAAAAAAATAAGAAATTAGGAAGGGGGCATTTTTCACACCACTGTATGCTAGCACAACAGATAGGGGGTGCCACAAATGTCATGACTGGATAGAGTATGTTATTTTCCCCAGTCTGCCATTATCTGCGAGTACTAGCTTGACTAAAAAACAGCGTTGTTTTGGCTAGTAATGCTTCTCCAGGAAAGCGTTTTCAAATTTACTGCACTGCTACTGTTATCAAGTTTTTGTTCACATATTCAGTGTAGCCCATAGGTTTCTTTAAAGTGACATCGCCACCTACTGTCCTGGCATGCATATAGCAGTGTTTTTTATATAAGCATTCCCTGTTCTGACTCGGTTGTTGTCATGTAAACGTATGGTAAAATGGGGGTGAATGACTCATGACAGTTCTGAGGAGTGACTACTAAGTCTTGTTTGTCCAAGAGAGCAAACGTTATCTGCAGACCGGGATGAAAGCTATCAAGGGGCCAATTCAGGCGTGGTGAAACCAATTTGTACGCTTGATTTTACACTAGTCTATTGGCCACACAGTCAGGAGATCGGGAAGATCTGGGTTCGAATCTCCGTTGGGCATCTCTGTGTGGAGTTGGCATTTTCTGCCTGTGCGTGCGTGGGTTTTCTCTGGGTACTCCAGTTTCCTCCCACATTCCAAAAAAAATGCATGTTAGGTTAATTGGTGACTCTAAATTGTCCATAGGTATGAATGTGAGTGTGAATGGTTGTTTGTCTATATGTGCCCTGCGATTGGCTGATTGGTGTACCCCGCCTCTCGCCCGAAGTCTGCTTGCATAGGCTCCAGCATACCAGGATAAGAGATAGGAGATGGATGGATGGTATTTACGGGGGAAGTTGGATTCCACACGCAGAAAGAGGAAAAGGCGCTTATAAAATAGTGTAAAACATGATGTCAATGATGATGTGCACCAGCAGGTCAAAGGATGACTCTATCATGACAAAGCTGTTTGTCATATCTCACCACCACGTTCCCCTCGTTTCGCTGAGATGATTTATGATGACAGCTACATAAACATGGCACTTCTGTGTGTGTGTGTGTGTGTGTGAGTGAACCTGAGGTAACTTAATGCACATGCTCAGAGGATTTCGCCTTTAGCAGGTGTTTATCAGCTGTGAAAAAGCCACTTAAAATCAAAAATGCAGAGACAATACAGACAATTCCTGCAAAGGAAGGAAGGAATTCCACAAAGGATTAAACAGAAACACAAGTTGCTTCACACCAAAGGCAAATATCCGCATTTAGAAATGTGTAAAGAAATGATTTGGTAGGTTTTTAATCGATGTTTGCATGTGGCTGCGGGGGAAATATTTTTCATCAGGACTGAAAAAATATGTTTGACTAATTGTGTACAGCTGATGAGGGCAAAGTTAGCTTCGGGCCAAAATGGGAGGGAGTGCTAGATGAATGACAAACACTGCCACTGCAGGATGATTGCCGTGAATACTTTTTTCTTAAACTTTCAACCCTGTGGCTTATACAGCGGTGCGGCTAATCTATGGCTAAATTGTAATATTGTGACATTTCCTTTACTTCCGAACTACTACTAATTGTTTAAATAGTGTGCTGTTCGCAAGTCAGTGAGGAAATGGTAGCTCTTTCTTTGGGAAGAGACCATGACTAAATATCAGTGCACTCAGTGGGTAGATGTTAAAATAGCTGCTGTTTTTATTATTTTAAACCTGTATCGGTACATGTAATGTATATTTCCTAGGTACCTTTCAAGTGTTAAGTTGCTGTGTGATGAGTTTAATGTTGTTTGTAAGACACCATGAGTCACACTGTTATATTGAGTAATGACCTCCTGCAATTTCTAATGGGTTGGCAAGCTCGTCGTGAGTTTTTTCATAGCTCGTAATTGGCTCCTGTCAAATAAAGAACTCCCTGGTCCTTACGGACTTGTGCGCTCCACAATATGTCATTTTATCACGTTGACACGTGCGGCCTATGCAGCGGTGCATCTTATATATGAACAAATTTGTTGTTTTCTCTAAATTTAGTGGGTGCCGCTTATACACCGCAATTTACGCTATAATAGTTGGAAAAAGCACAAAGCACTATTTATGCTGTGACAGTCCATGGTCAAATGTTTTGTGGTTACCTATGCACGCCCATAAAATATTAATACTGTACGAAAAAGAAAAAGACAACTTCAACAGGAGTGCGGCAGAAGAATACGTAGGCAGAAGAATACAAGGGCAGAAGATGATGTAGTCATACTGAGGAAGGACAACATCACTTTTTTCATGAACTTTTTTCCCATCATTGTGTCTCTCAAGCATGAGACAGACTCAAGGAAAGTGAACGTGAAGTGAACTTAGATTTCACTGGTGACAGGTGGTTATTTCTAACCTTTTCTCACACTTTTTGTATTTTGTTTTGTCTTTAGAGTCAAAATTATTTGGCAAGAGGTCTCATATCATGATTATTTAGTAGGAAATAATCCAAAATGGTATGGCTTTTGGCTTATAAATATTTCTTTTGGTCTGGCGAGGGCTTCCAAGCAGGGAGTCAATGAATGACTTTTGTGTGTCAATATTTCAGAAATCATAGACCCTCATATTACATAGCCTTAAAGTCTGCAGACCTGTCTCCTTTGAAGAAGTAGGTCTTGGCCACGTCCTCCCACCAGACGGCAGTCTCAATGCTCTGTGTGGGCATGCCGCTGCCAAACAACGAGATGTCCTGAGGGTAGGACGGCTGCAGAGTCGTGTCCTTGAAGACCCAGAAACGGTTTCCTGAGGTGAACAATAGAAATGTTACAGAGGACATCATCATTATGTGACTCATCTGACCACTTTAGCTCTTGAATGATCTTGAATGATCTTGAATGAGCTAAATAGTACAGTAAAACACAAGCAAATAATTACACACTCTGATCCCAAGGGGGACAGACGTCTTGTTAAGCTGTCTGATGGAGTTTATGTTAGTAACTTACATTCATGCTCATAATTGTGAAAAAACTGTGAAATCATATTTTTTTTCATCTAACGATTCAGCGATTCAGTTTGCAAAATTATATTGTTATACAGCATATTATGTTTTTGGAGTAATTTTGTTGTGCACATCTGTCTGACTTCCTGTTCCTGATTAATTCTGCCTAGCAACAAGCTAGAATAGGAAAACATGTGACACGTAACATCTACTTTGCTGCATCTGCTGGCGAGCTCTGCTCCTACGACATGTTGTAAGTCAAATTTTAGTGTAAGTCAGATCTCATACCTAAATGAACACTTAAGTCACACTTATGTCAGTCACACTGTACACATGAACATGAACGACATAAATACAGTCATAAAAACACTAAATACAAGAATTAATGAAACAGTAATGGAAACCACTATGCTGCTTAGTTATTAAAGTCACTTTGATAGTAGCAGATCCTTGAACATACACAAAGATACCGTAGCGACCTGGCAATTACATGTAGTGTTGAAGAGTTTTGCGATCGCCGATGGTCTTTGAAAGTGACATGAGTCCTGACTATGTGAGTGCAGGTACGGGAGGAGGAGGTGCATGCAGAGAGGACAGTTGAATTTGCTGATGTTGTTTTGGTGTAATAAAGGGATTGTTGATCGACCACCTCCTTGTCATCCTTACAATGTCGAGGTAGACATTATAATACCATTTGTTTCCTTAATGATGGTCGCAAGTCGCGACAGTCCAGTGTTACATATGACTTGCATATAGTGTATTCTTCCGCTCTAACTAGTTCTTGGGCGAGTTTCATGTTGACAGACCAATATTGCATTTTTCATTCATTTAATCCATAACCATGAAATGCCATAACACGGAGCACCGTAAACCCGGGGCCACCTGTATTAAGTTCTAATGCCCTCTAGAAGTATTGGAACAGTGAGGTCCTTTTATTTTTGCTCTAGACTGCATAACTTAAGCGGGCCTTACATCCCGATGTACGTGCTCCTACGTGCTGGTTATGTGCAAAAATGGGGAAAATTGCAAGAGACACGCACGTGGCCCCCATGGATTTTCAAACCCCCAGACAGCACACAAAGCCTCTAGGAAGAAATTTGGGATGCAAATTATTTTCTGCGTGCACGCAGGAAAACCTTGCACACAGCCAGGTCCGAAGGGCAAGGCAGAGGAGGAGTGCGTGTGTTGAAAGTTTAAAAGTACATTGTGTACATTGCCCGGCCACAGCGGCGGCTCCTCCCGCGGCGGGCGACTCCTCCAGCTGTACACTCTGGTTCTCCCAATCTCCGTGGATGCATGGCGGCTGCTAACATAGCGTATCCGACATTAATGTGCCTTGCCCAGCCACGACGGGCGGCTTCTCCCGGCCAAAAATGGTTCTGGTCACAATAGCCGTAGGTGCCGTAGGAAGCCAGTACGCCCATCTTGCAATCGTGAGTGGGCTTCACGAGCCTCGTACGATGCCCACACATCATGCCTCTGATACTCTACTTGCTCTACGTGCTTGTCACGGCCAACAAATTTCCCAAAAATTGCGGCGCCCGTGCCTGTGGTAACACGTATATCGAGATGTAAGGCCTGCTTTAGAGAATATAGCATCTTTTTGTTAGAACCCACACATCAACTCCTGATGTTTTTCTTGGCCTACTTGTTACTTAGTGCTGCATTGGTTTCTTTCTTCTTCAAGGAGCGTGATATCCAACAGAGATTCACACCCAGATCTGTCAGATCGCCTGACTGTATGGTCAACATGCTAACCACTAGGCCACCAATGCTCTTTAATAATTGAATAAGTAATGTAATAGGACAGACCCGGGCAAAAAAACACACCTGTCAGTCACATGTTCCAATACATTTGCTCACATGAAATTGACCTGGTCTTCAGGGGCCAAATCTATTTCTTGAGACATGGAATATAACTTCACTGGTGGGGAAGCAGCCCGAGCTTGTGCGAGAGGTTGAGACATTCCGACTAGACATAGTCAGAGTCACCTCGACCCGTAGTTTGTATTCTGGAACCAAACTTTTTGAGAGGGGCTGGACCTATTGTACTCTGGAGTTGCCATAGGGGAGAGGAGGCGAGCTAGTGTGGGTTTATTATTAGCTCACCAGCTAGGTCTGTCTGTGTTGGAGCCAACCCCCGGTGAATGAGAGGGTCACTTTCCTACGCTTTTCCTACGCCTTCAGTCTATCAGAGGGGTGCTGCCCGATCTGAACCTGTGCGGTGTGATGTTATTGGACTTCTGTGCAAACCACAGTTTGTCCATAACAAACACCATGTTCGAACATAAGGATGTCCACAAGCGCACCTGGCACCAAGATACCCTAGGCCGCAGGTCTATGATCGACTTTTTAGTTGTATCATCAGACCTGCGTCCGCATATTCTGGACCCTTGGGTAAGGAAAGTGGCTGAGCTGTCAACTGATCACCTTCTGGTGATGGGTTGGATTAGATGGCGGTGGAGGATGCCGGACAGACCTGGCAGACCCAAACGTGTAGTGAGATGATGGCGTGTTGGGTACGTCTGACAGAGGCTCCCGTTCGCCGAGTCTTCAACTCTCACCTCTGGCAGAGCTTCGTTTGCATCCCGGGGGAGGACCGGGATATTGAGTCCAACTTGGCTGTATTCGGTGTCTCCATTACTGAGGCAGCCGATTGGAGCTGGAGCCGCAAAGTGGTCGGTGCCAGTTGTGGCGGCAAACCCCAAACCCGATGGTGGACACCAGAGGTTAGGGCTGCCGTCAAGCTGAAGAAGTAGTCCCATCAAGCTTGGGGGACTTTTGGGGGACTTAGGGTCTCCTCTCTGCTATTCGCAAACTATGTGGTTCCTGATGGCTTCATCAGAGTGTGACCTTCAGCGTTTACTGGGGCGATTTGCAACTGAGTGTGAAGCTTCTGGGATGAGACTCAGAACCTCCAAATCTGAGAAAAAGGGTGGATGGCCGGTAGGAGGCCCCGGGGAAGACCTAGAACACGCTGGAGGGATTATGTCTCACAACTGGCCCGAGAATGCCTTGGTGTTCTCCCGGTGGAGCTGGAAGAGGTGGCCAGAGACCGGGAAGTCTGAGCTTCCCTACTGAGACTGATGCCCCCGTCACCCCGACCCCGATAAGTGGAAGAAAATGGAATGGAATGTTATTACCTTTGAAAAACACAAATTTTCCTTCGCTGTTTTCATAGACGGCGTCAATTTTGGGAGGCAAGCCTTTCCAGAAGTAGTTGATCTGCATGGGGTATCCAGGAACCACCGAGTTGTCCCTCACCCTCCAAAACCATTGGTCCTATGGAAGTAAAAAAGAAAAATCATCATTATCATCATCATTTTCATCGTCAGCATCGCTTACTGCGTATCTCCTGTATTTGCCTTGAAGACAAAGAGTTCCTGGCGGAGGATGGCCAGCGTGTTGAAGCCCCCATCGCAGATGTTGGGCTTGGAGTTTGGGTTGGATGGCTTGGCTCCTTGTGGGGGGCGATGAGGCCTGGCGTGGCGGTCGTGCTTGCGGGGGTCTGAGGGCAGGTGGAAGCGGGGAGGTGGTACTGTGGGCGGAGGCCTGGTCGGCTGCGGGGCTCTGTCTGGTGGACCTGGGGAGACGAAGACAAGGGTCATTGTTTTGTCTTTAAAAAATTATGATAGAATTACACATTATTATTAATTACACTTTGACTAGTGTATTTAGTAGGTGCTAAAAATAGCAGAGAACTGTCATGTCGAGGACCTTTGACTACAGCGTTTTTGCAGTAGGCCCTTAAATATAGCAGAGCCCTCCTGTCACACTGTATAGAGGATCTTTGACTTTCGTGCTTTTGCAGTAGGTGCTTGGGCCCTGCCTGCTTGTGGCGGTGATGCGATGCAATGACAAATGAGCCACGAGCCGCAGATGGCCCCTGAGCCGCACTTTGAGCACCCCTACACCCCTACTTTTGTGACTCTTGGTCCAGGTTGGGCTTGTGGCGTCGGCTTCATGAGCAAACCACAACTATTTGGCTTGTTGGCTCAGTGTAGTGGATTAGCAATGCAGATTGAGGAGAGAGGGGCTGGTCAATGCGCTGCAACAGTCAGCCCTTAACAAGCGGCGTCGTCGCAGCTCAAAGATTTTATTGGAGGTGCACGTCTATGGAGTTATATTTGTGCCTTAACTTTGAGGTAGAAATGGCAGACTTTGAGCCCTATTAACATGCAATAATTACTGTTGTGTGTGAAAGCACATCGCTGCAGCGTGCAGTCTAGGTACTAGTGTGCCTCCGGCCGGATTTTAGGTACCGGGCTCGCGGGTTGCTGCCTGGATAGCGGCGAGGCGTACGGGCGTGTTCAGTAGACAAAATGCGTGCTTGTTGGTCGCTCTCCGAGAGGGGAGGGCACTGATATGATATATATTCTCGCGATCGACAAAGTCCCAAAGATTGACTAGCTCACGATTGACACACACACATATACATGTACTGTACATATATATGTATGCATTTATATACACACACACACACACACACACATACATATACACTCCTGGTAAAAAATTTAAAAACAGTTGAAAAATTGCAAGAATTTATGTGTTGCACTGTTGGATCTTAAGGAGGTTCTAAGTAGAGCTTCAACATGCAAAAAGCAGAAATGGGAGAGAGACAAAAAAATTTAGTAAGCAGTGTATTGCAAACCACCATTAAAATGAAATATGCTGTTTTTCAGCTGAAAGTTTAAGACCATAGCTCAAAATAGCCTGAAACCCCTCGAAAGAGATATAACATGTTAAAAAAAAGGACTCAGTAATGAGTAGCTGCGCCATTCTTGTTAATCACCTCAAAAATTGGTTTGGGCATGCTTGATGTCAGTGTTTCCAGGAGACTAGTGGGAATTTTGCTCCAGGTGGAAAAACCTGTCGGTGGTGATGCCTGTTTACTGCATCCAACCCCAGCAGCGATGGCACGCTGTGAGAGGCCTTGCTTATGCAGCTCAACAATCCAACTGTGTTAAAAAAATAGCTTTTTTGCCTTTCGCCCATTTTCCTTTCCTTCTCACTGTCTACGCGTGCCAAACATAAAACAATCATGTCTGCCATGTGGGACTTAACTGTCGTTTGTGAGAGTGGCATAAATTTTGCACCCTGCAAAACATGCCACAAAAAATATCTCGCCAGGCTGGCACGTTAAAAAGCTTTAGTTTGATGCGGCATTTGGGGGGCGGGCACTTCGCGAGGGGTGATGAGTTTTGAAGGCTCATGATGTGATCATTGGTTGGGTGGCGGCTAATGTGGCCAACACTGGACACTCGCCCGTGTGTGCGTGGCAGTTGGAAGTCTAAGGCAGATAGCCCGAAAAGTGGTTGGATTTGTCTGACTGGATGGCCGGCCTTCGATGCTGGTGGGGGGAGCAATCACTTTTTCACACAGGGCCATGTAGGTTTGAATTTTTTTTCTCCCTTAATAATACAAACTTTCAGTTGTGTTGTCATTGACTGATATTTAAATTTGGTTGATGATCTGAAACATTTAATGCCTCGTGGGCACGAGACCTGGGATGATAATACAATAATAATAAACTAATTAATTAATCACACAATAAATGAAAATGAACTCGATAATTTTGCCGGCCTGAATATATCACCATGTGCCTGTGTGTCTCATCCCTCGCCTCCAAACAGGCAGGAAGACAGTTCACTCTGTGCCTTGGCCATAGAGCAACAGCATGAACAGAGTGAGCCTTTTTGTCAGTCATACTGTCTCTTTGTCTCGGTGAGTGGAGGCGAGGCCGGCAGCATACAACAGAGTGCAGAAGTGTGCAACGTAGCAGAAATTAAATGAGTAGATTGCAATATATTGTTATAGATTTTTTATATTTTTTCAGTGTATTTTTTTAAAAGTAATGTTAAAGTCTTGTCTTGTCTAGTTCTCATAGACTCAATCTTGTGCATTGTCTCGTATTGTGAACTGAGGAGCCAAACATGAGCTATGAACAAAAATCATGATGAGTTTGTAAACCCACTGGAAATCGCAGGAGGTCATTACTCAATTTAACAGTCTCACTCACGGTGTTATCTTACAAGGAACACTAAAATCATCACACAGTATCTTAACACTCAAAAGGTACCTCAGAAATATACCGTAAACTCTGGTGTATAAGCTGCTACTTTTTTATTCAACTTTGAACATTGAGCTTATACAGCGGTGCCGCTAAGTTATGGCTACATTCTAATGTTGTGACATCTCCTTTACTTTAGAACTACTACAAATTGTTTAAATACTGTGCGCTCGCGAGTCAGTGAGCAAACAGTAGCTCTGTCTTTGGCAGGAGCCAATCACGAGCTATCAGTGTACTTACAACAAGCTTGTCAACCTATTGGAAATCGCAGGAGGTCATTATATATAACAGTATAACAATATAACAGTCTGACTCACAGTGTAATTTCACTAAGAACACTAAACTCGTCACACAGCAACTAAACACTCACTTCTTCCTTGTCCTTTGTTCTATGCTCTATGTATTGTGTTCTATGACTTCCCCACTTCTGTAAATATGCACTTCATCAGTCCATCACCACTTTAAATACACACTCAGTACAAATTAATTTTAAAAAAAGAAGAAATTGAAGGTGAAGAAATTGAGGGTTACCGTAGATCTTCTGGATGCCCTGCAGGTCATCATGAGGTAGTTTGAAGTTCTCCGTATCCATATACTGATAGAAAGGAGCCATGATAGCTGTGGGGTCGTTGGAGTGTTCCAGGCCGAGGGCGTGACCCAGCTCGTGAACGGCAACCAGGAACAGATCGTTGCCTAAAGACAGGTTGAGAAAAAAATAGTGGCTTGAAAATGAAAACATTACTTTGGACTGTGTTTTTCATACACATGTCAAAGTGAAGATTCGGCCCGCCACATTGTTTTTTGTGGCCGGCGAAAGCCTGGAAAAAATGTGTTGTGTCAATTCTGTCAGAAAATGTGTACTATATGCAAATTGAGTTTTTTATTTTTGTTGTTGTGGTGACTCGTTGGCAGGCAAAGGTTTTACACCACCATATCTTTAATGATTGTCATTTTGCACCACAAATGAGTGAAATCAGTCTTGATTTTGGGGTGGCGTGCCTCAACCTGAGACGATATATGCTTGGATCTTGCACCATCTCCTCAGACTAGAGCTGTCCTATCTAGTCATTGAGCTTGAAATGATGAAACGGGTTGGATGAGGTGAAATATCTTCTAAGACAACCTGAACAGTCCAGCTGTGCACGCATTTCAGGCAAAGCTGCGGCCCTCCACAGCTTTAAATGATATCAAATGTTCTACAGAGGGAGCCATTACGACTCAGTTTCTCCTTTCTCTCCTTTCATTAGTCATTCTGCTGTATGTAATCAAAGCTATCCTTCAATGTATTCATGATGGAACGCCCTGAAGCCAACTAGTGTTCGCCTGGATGACTGTGAATGTGCTCATATTTTACATTGTGTTCAACTGAGTTGTTGTTGTTTTTCACAACAACGCAAAAAAGGTGCAAAAGATGAGTCAAAAACATGAAATGTGTGCAAATTTCAATGTGTGAATGAATGCCCACGACTGTCAGATTTGGGTCACTGTGTTCTTGCTGTCAGTGCACGCAGTTTTATGATAATGTGCTCACAACTTGTGACACAACAGTTAGCGGAAAGAGAAGTGATGCTAGATTAAAAGGTACAGTTTATAAGTGTGATTTTTGCGCTAAGCAAGATAGCGGGGCTGTTTCGTCTCATTACAGCACTTTCTTCTTTCAGAGTTGTTACCTACACCAAGCACGAAAACGTGAGGTTTTGTTCTTTATCTATTAGTTAGCCTAAGAAGACACCATTCGATTTTACTGAGCTGCAAAATCTAATAATAAGTTTGGAGCTGCTCTGACCGATTTGTATCAATCAAGCAAGACAAACTGACATAATAGGATTGCTTGGCCTTGGTGGAGGTCTGCGAGCATGATTCTATTTTGTACTCCAAAAGGTTAATGCAAAATATATAGCGTGGGTGTTTTTAAAAGTGCATAATTTTGTGTGTATTTCGATCTTTTATTCATGTTAGGTTTCAGGTCACTTGAAACTAAGGATGAGACAAAAAAGCAAACAGTTATATACTCACGTAAGTACAATTCTTTGATGTTATTGTTTAGATTTAGTTTTTTCTTGTTGTTTTGTTTTGATATTTACGTGACACTCAGGAATATTTCATTAGCAGTCCACATGTATTTTTTCCCATTTCCTTCATTATCCATTGGTGTCATTATGCCTTTTATCGGAAATGGCTTTCTTCCAGCTTCTGAATGGCTAAAATAAAAAAATTAAAACATTTTTTTAAGAGGCTATAGTGCCCCCTGCTGCTTTGGCATGTGCGTGACAGCCTGCAAAAGCCTTCTCGTGGATTTTGTAGCAGGAAGACAAGAAATAGGTTTGAAAATTGCATGCAAAGGTTTGAAAAATACATGCCGAAGAAGTAGTAAAAGACAAAGCATCTGAAGTCAAAGGTCAGCCAGGTTCGAGGGAATAAAATATAAAAACTACCATGGTCAGTATATGTGGTCAGCATGCAGCTTGCACTACCAACCTGACTTGGACAGACACACCACATCTCCATAAAGCACGTGACTGAATTCATCCCTGGGAGATCGTTGCCCTTTAAAACACGATATCCACTCTCGCCAGCATCCACTGACCCAGGGCCAGCAGCTAAAAGGTTACTGTATGTATGTATGCAACACAAGCAACCTTTTGCACTAACGCCAAAGAGAAGACCCCACCGCAAGGACTCCCCAGTGAGCGTACAGGGTTGCCATTAGTGAACATGTCAAGATGCATCATTTACAATTACACTGCTGTGAAAGCCCATTAAAGGCTATGCGCGGCTTTCTAGACACATAAGAGGAAGACTGGAGCGTTCCTGAATGAGACGCTGAGCACAAGCACAAGGGAGGATGGGAATCTGACCTGGGGGTTTGAGGGTGACCACTTGCATGTATGAAAAGTAACACAAAAAAGGTTGAGAAGGACAAACATAATAGCTGAGCTAGAATACACTCACTGGCCACAATATTATTTTGTTATTATTATTATTGTATACTACTGTATTACTATTATTTATATATATTTTAATGTATTTATTTGTAGTAATTTAATTTATACCTGTAAAAGTGCTACAGAAATTGGATTATTATTGTGATTATTATAATGTGTATTATTTAGTACTGTCAAGAGATTTGCAAAAATGACAGATTAATTAATGATAACCTGTAGTTAATTGATCTAATTAATAAATGTTTTAATTCCACCTAAAATTACTGAGAAAAACCCTCACTTTGGGGTATTTTCAATTAAATTAATTACCTTACTGTGGCAGATCAAAAGATTGATATATAACAAAAAAGGGGCTTTATAATGTCATTTATTGCTGATAATAGACTTGAACAGATGCAGTCCCAGCCATTTACACTCCACTGTATTTGAGAGTAGTCCCAAGGTGCTGCCTGCAGCCTTTAGTTTCGACCACCCGGAGGGATATTGCTGTGTTCTTTTGTCAATCTCCAAATAATTCAAAAATAAAATAAAAGATCAGATCCATATAAAGTGCTGGAATTAACACGTAAAAAAATAATAAGACTTTTCTGAGCAATACAATTATAGAACACTGAACCAGCTAAGGTCCAGTGATCTGCGGTTATAGCCACACAGTTGGGTGAATCCTGAACCAACATATTCAGTTTGTTTTGCGGTTGTACATCTTGCTGATTTTTGGTCATCACTATATTCCTGAACGGTAGCTTGTATGGTGAGATATTGGATACAGTTTCTGTTAACTATTTGTCTTCCACAATGTTTATCAGCCTGCAGTTCATCGCTATCAACTTGGTAACACCAGCCTGTCGGTCAGACTTGCTCATACTTACTTGGATACATGGGGGGTCAGATGATTCTAAACAAGCCAAAACACAATGACAGCCACTCAATGTCTACTTCAGGGTGTGACTGACCATTGTTTTTCACCCCCAACAATTCAAGCACAAGAAGCCCAACGTATAAAAATGTATTTTATAAAAAGGCAACTTGTATAAAGAAACAGTAAAGTTAGAGGTTAAAAATTAGATTAACGCGATTTTAAAAATAACGCACTAAATATGACTGCAATTAATCGCAATTAATCTTTTCATTTGGCACATTATTATTATTATTATTATTATTATTATTAGCAACAGTATTAGTAGGACTTGTGGTATTTGGCAAAAATCCAGTAGGTGTATATAAAAATTGCTCAGTTTTGATTGATTGAAATGATAATGATACTAACTAGCTTTTTTTAAAATTCATTGTGATAAAAAATGTACATTATTAAAACAAGACTTATTTTTGCTGTTACAATTATTGTTATTAGTAGTAGTATTGTTAGTATTTATATAATTATGGTTGTAACTTGTACTGCATAATACTGCAAGCTCTTTCAATATTTTCTCATTTTTGTAATAAAAATTTCCAAAATTCCACTTTTTATATTGATATATTTACCTTTGTGCCACTAATTCAGCAAATCAGAAAAAAATCCCACAAATAAACAATGCTAACATGTTTGTAATCCTTCTTCCCAAAATCTGTGCATTTAACGATCAACAAAGTCACAACAAACAAGCAACTAGCATCCACGATGAAAGCCTGCAATACAAAATGTTGCAATTTAGAAAAATGAATACTTTTCTGCAAGCCTGTAGCAATGTCTCCAAATAGATGCTCGTTCTCTCCTGTCACTTACAGAAAAACAACAGACAGACAAACAGATGGGCTGACGCGTCTTTACACAGCACTGTCTGATGGCTAGAAAAGTGCATCCTGTATCCTTTAAGATAGTCTGTCCAGCTGGACCAACTGCCTAGCCTCCACAAGATGTCCTTATTTGCCACACGTTGCTGTCTTCTAGCTGCCCACTTTCTTCTGTTCTTTTCTCCACTACTTCCTCCTTGTTGACGCAAATGTCACTATGCATTTACTTTGTCATCGTCTTTGATAGATCAGCATTCCATTCCATTCTGTGTAAAACTCTCCGGTGCAACAAGGCAGATAAGCAGAATTCCTGCTTGTTGCTACGCTAAATTTATAAGCTTTAATTATAACCGCCAATGAAAAGAATGACATATACCAGCAATGCAGGAAATATCAAACGCTAATTGAAAAACAGCATGATAAGGATGATGCTCTGTATTAAATATAAAATACTCCTCCACTCACCATCATGGTTGGGGTTCCCAAGGGTCCAAGGTTCGTCTGAGTCAAAGTGGGTGTCCCCACCTATGCCTGGCCCAGGAAAGTAAGCATGGGCGAGGAAACCACCCTCTCCATCAAAGGGCGAGCTGTCGCCGTGGAAACCCGAAGCAAAGATGATGGTGATGTCCACGTCGCGCCTGCCGGTCTCCAGGGCGCTATAGGGGACAGCCTCGAAGCGCAGCGGGGTCACACCCTGCCACACATCAAAGGCCCTGCGGATGGCATCGTGGGTCTCGCGGGCGCCCACCTTTGGTGTGACATTTTTTATGCTGTGGAGGGTGAAGAAAACTTCAGATGTTGACAATGGCACACACGACAGACCAAGCAGTGGTGGTCAAGTCAAGTAGTTTCTCAAAAAATTCTTTGCATGGACCACAGTTACTGCTACCTCCGCTTACCATCATGGGCTAGTTTCAAATATTTTGCTGGTACTTGCAGATAAATTTATTACAATAATAAAAAAAAAAGGAAAATTACATTTTAATTAAATGTCAGCAATTTTTTGTTAACACATTTGTATTTATAAACTTTCTATATTCTGTATTCTATTCTATATTCTATATTCTATATTCTTTATATATGGATATATGTTGATTTTTTTAAAAATTAAAAATAAATCTCTGATGTTCCAGAGTGGCGCCTGCTAGCACCAGTGGTACGCAGTTTGAGAATCAATGGTCTAATGGTCCAAGGGAATTGTTACTGTTTCCATCGACAAAAATGTACATGTATGTCCCCCTAGAATATGTAATAATATCAACACATTTAGCTTTTTCATCAGGCAGTCCTTTTGTGCACTATTCTGTAGTATGTTACTCATTTTATTAAATTACTCCGTAAAGGTGAGCATGATTTGTACCACTTTTTGGCACACTTGCGTTGTCGTGGTTTGGTACCTAAAGGGTGGCTTTAGGCACACTGCACTCTCTTGATTGGTTGGAATGGACTACAAAAAAAATAAAGTTAGTGGCACCTGTAAAGCTGAAAGCCTCTTCAGGTCATACTGTATTTTAGAGAAATTTCTGATTCCGAACTGCTGCCATGCATACTTCAGTTTAGTGGGCATCCGACAATTAACTTTATGTGTGTTTCACTTTTTATTTTGCTTTTTTACAGCACTTTTTCCAAAAGAAGGAGCCGCCTCGACAAGGGGTGTCAAAGAAGAGAACAAAAAAGTCCAGCTGAAGTTAACTGAAAACGTCACGTTGTCACTTGTTTTCAAAGTATCAGGTAGTGTTAGCTTCTTTTTACACTTGTGAGACATACCATGTTTCACTTTTACATTGCACATTCATCATTCATCAAAGAGGTTAAGACTATTTGCATTTTAATAGTAAGAGTGGTGAACTTAATACTGTTTGGGTATTACTGATAGGAGTTTGTGATCACAACATTTTTGTATTTCCATAATTTCCAAAGGGAAACATTTAAAAGTTTCTAAGCCCAAACAAATTGGAGGTTAACCAGGATTGTATTTCATCTTGTATGCTGTTTTTGCTTGCTCTAAAGTTGTTAAGAGTGACAAGTGACCGTGGCGTGTCCCAGTCTTTTCACATGACTGTATGTATTTTTTGTGTGTAACTCTTACACTTCTACACCACTGCATACAAAAGGTGAACATTTGTGAAAACATGCAGCCCTGCTGCGTTGCCTGTGCTATTATTTTAGTGACAAATACAACACATGGTAGCGCTGTTATTGAACCCACATGAGTGGGATTGACGTGAAATTTCTCACACATCTCTACAATACTCTCATTGTAACTTAAGAGTATTTAGCCAAATCCCCATGACATTTGGCACACACCTTTAAGCACATGTGTGTAAAATTTGAGCAAGATTAGTTGAAAAACATGGCCGTCATCACGCAAGACATCTTTGCAGGGCCATGGGTAGGACCAATTGTCCGCAAGTCATTGACCATTTATCTCATGGTTATACAACTTTTAGGATATCTGTATTACATGTATGCTAGCTTTCTTCCAAAGCATCTTGAACACAACCCACAAGGGGCGCCACAAATGTAATTTACCAAACCGTACCATAGCGAGCTAAACAGAACTGTCCAACTTGGTGGAAACCTAGCGCCAAAAGGTCAAATGATGCACTTTTGTTCTGGGAGTCTATAGGATGGAAAGAATTTTCCTTTTCAAAATGAAGGCGAGAAAAGTAGTTGACACAAGTATTTCAAGGCTGGCAGCGTTGAGTGAACTTTTACACAGCGTTCTTTATCAGTGCCTGGCAGGCAGAAAGGAATTGGGAATCTTCTCTCTCTCTCTTCTCCCATCTTCATGAATAAAGTGCAGTCTGTGGCTCAGCACTGATTGACATTCTATTTGGAGAGCTCTCTCATCAATTCAAATTAAGGGAGGGAAGGATTTGAATAAATTGACGGCATTATCGTCGACGGCGGCTGAAACCTGTCAGTTTAGCAGCCGTGCCGCAGACCCGTTTATCGACCCTCCTCAGAAGCCATTAAAAAGGAAGGGTAATCAGGAAGAGATAAGATGAGAGTTGGAACATTTTCTGCTGAAATGAGGGATTCTGCAGTCAGGAACTATATTCCTACATGAGCATGAGTGCTGAAAATTGTTTGCTGCCGGGTATGAAAAGGTGCCACCAGCTATTCGCAGCACAGAAATAGAACATAATGACTGCCGCTGCGCTAACACACACAAACAAATGTATGTGTTAAATCCCGCCTGTGTGACGCTGACTATATTTTCCTGCGTGTCGCCATGGCAACGCGTGATCACAGGCTGACGATGACAGAAAAGAAAAAATACATCACTGGCACACATTACCCTCCCCCTCCTCCTCCGTTTTCCTCCTCACAGTAAGTGCAGCTAAGCCTCAATGGTCGCCATGGCAACTGCATCCTTCATCTCTCACCTGTAGGTGATGTGTGTACGCTGCCACTTCTGTCCTGTCAGCGCATATCTTCTCCTCCGTGACCTCGAAACACTCTTGAGTCTGTCTGGATTGCCGCAGCGGGGCCTTTGCATCCAACTTGAAATAGACAAGAAGAAGAAGAAGAAGAAGAAGATGTCAACATCCTCATCCTTGAGACAAGACATACATACAACACTATTGTTGACGTGAGCTTACCATTTATCTACAGTCATCTCAAAAAATGGAAATGACATTTGTGGGGTCCATTATCATTACCTGGCAAAAGGCGCGGCCACATTAATGATATGACATGATGACGTTGTGGGTACATGTGCTTGTGCATGAGCTTTGACTTTTTGGATTATTGCGAGTCTTTCTGTTTGTGCAAGGTGGCTGTTATCGGCAGGAGCGATCGCATAAATTATATGACATGTCTATGTTGAGTGCATGTGCTGGCTCATGCATGAGTGAGTGTGCCATGGATTTTGACTTGTGGATTATTGTGAATGTATTTTGTCTATTTTTACAATGCAAGTTGATATTATCATTAATAAATGGAGGGAGGAGTGCTCGCATTAATTATATGATATGTCTGTGTTGGGTGCGTGCGTGTGCTAGTGCAAATGTATACCATGGAATTTGACTTTGTGTATTATTTTGAGTGTTTTTGTCTATTTCTACTGTGCAAGATGGTGTTACCATTAATAACTGGCGGGAGCGTGTTAGCATGTTGGCCAACACAGTAACAGTCTGGAGATCGGGAAGACCTGGGTTCGATTCTCCCTTGGGCATTTCTGTGTGGAGTTTGCATGTTCTCCCTGTGTGTGTGTGGGTTTTCTCCAGGTACTCCGGTTTCCTCCCACATCCAAAAACATGCATGTTAGGTTAATTTGTGACTCTAAATTGTCCATAGGTATGAATGTGAGTGTGAATGGTTGTTTGTCTATATGTGCCCTGCGATTGGCTGGCGACCAGTCTAGGGTGTGCCCCGCCTGTCGCCCGAAGTCAGCAGGGATGGGCTCCAGCGTGCCCCCGCGACCCTAAAAGAGGAGAAGCGGTATCGAAGATGGATGGATGGAACTGGCAGGAGGAGTGCTCACATTAATTATATGACATGTCTATGTTGGGTGCATGCATGTGTTTGTGCACGAGTGAACGCTCCGTGGACTTTGACTTGTGGATTATTGCGAATGTTTTTGTCTATTTTTACAGTTTCAAGGTTTATTAATAATTGGTGAGTTAACATACACAAAAAAATACATCCTAAACATGAGTATTTCTCTATCTGTGGGCAAAAACGATGGCTCCTTTCCTAAAAAGTCATCAATTATCCCAATGTGCAGTGAACAGACACAGTTACCAAAAACAAAATATCAAGTCTCACCTCGGCGTGATATCACTGCATCATCATGCAAAATGAAGAAGAAGGAGATGTGTTAAAAGCTTTACCTTAACGCTGATTCATGACGACGTGGACAACATATCTGATTTGTGTCCAGCAAACACACTCATACACTCACACACATTTACTGTTACTCACTCCTTGGTTCTCTCATCCAGCATCCCGGTGACATTGAGGCCGTAGGCGCGCTGCATGGCGGCAATGGCCGAGTGCATTGTTTGGGCCGAGCGCAGGACAGACATTTTGGGTTCGGTGCGGGAAAGGTAGCCGTACCTCTGTAGCCATCCCTAGAGGTAAGAATACGACTGATTTAGGCTGACTGTGCAAAACGACACAAAAGCCACACCAGAGCAGTCACCAGTAAATGGTAGGACAGATCAATTTGTTAGTAATGGCATAAATTACGGCTCCATTCCATTTTGCATTCAGAGTGACTTACCACTTCAGATTTTCGACTGTTTTTTTTTGTCCAGACTGAGAATGTGAACAAAATATATACAGAATGGTGACCTAAGACTTCTGTACATTGTATATTGTGTCAGGACTCATAGCTAACTAGTTAGCTCGCTAGCCAGCTATATAAAAGTGAATAGATTGATGGGGTGTAACAATGGTGGCTTTTTAATGTGAAGAAATTGTTTCAGTTTGGATTTCTTCTACTCATTATGCTTCAAAAGGTATCCAGAACATCTTTAAGGCCAAAAAAGAAAGCAAAAAGGAAAAAAAGAAAAGAAAAATGATGACAAAACAACAATGACAATCAACCATGTTGAGTCTGATTATCTTTTATAGTAACAGAAATGTTTGTACAGGTAGACTCCTTGAAGATGACTTGGGAACACGGACTGATTTGACCTTTAACCATAGCTACCTAAGGTTATCTTTGGTCAGATATCGCTCAAAATCAATGGAACCAAGCTGCTTTGCATCATATATTAAAAAAAAAACAAATTGACCCGAATACAAGACAGCATTTTTCCCCTAAAAAACTAGCAAAGAAAAAGGCAGGTTGTCTTATATTTGGGAGGCTAGAAATTTATACATGCATCAGTTAGAGCTTTTCTTCCCATCACTCACACACCCTACTGACCAGCAGCAACACTGAGGACCACTGGAAAAAAGTGGCTGTGTTTCAATTTGCGCTCTTCCACAGTTACACTTAGCATTTTGAGTGCGTGCGTGCATTCACACTGAGAAGTACGGCAAAATGCAGTGCAACCTCGGGACCCAGATGTTGCACTCAATGCGCCCCAATTGATGAGCCTAACCACCCAAATTCATTGCCATCTTGGCTATGTAGCGGAAGGAGAGGGACTAACTAGAGTGGTGGCAATTCACAGTTAAAAAGGAGAGATGAAGAGGAAGCTGGTAAATATATGCGATCTTCATTTCCGGCAAGTACGCAATGACAGTAATCGATTTGGGACAGCACCACCTTGTCAAAATCAGGAACTTAGAACACAGTGTACACAGTATGCATATTGAAGTGTAAGTACACAAGTGTGCGAATTGAAACACAAAGGCTGCATGTTAATAAGCAACAGAGTTATGATGCTAATTTTATGATCATTGTTGATCAGCAAAGCCGAAAAAGAAGTACAGTAATCCCTGTTTATCGTGCTTAATTGGTTCCAGATCCGACTGTGATGAGTACATTTCCACAAAGTAGAATTGCTTATTCATAATTGGTATATTTCCATAGTTAGAGCATAGACAATCTGTTAATGTCCTTCAAAACATGTTATGAGAGCCCTCCAACTAACACTCCTATAGTCGCTTTCACACTCATATTACCCAATATAGCAGATATAAGAGTAAATACGCCATTTAAGACGTAAATAAGACTCATGCTCATAAGACTCATGTGTGTTACTATAAATGCGTTCACTAGGAGAGCTGGGTGACGGGCGGACAGGAAGTGACGTCGGGGTTTCAGAGTTTGCGTGGGTAACGCCGCAACAGTAGCCCGTGTTTTTATTAGGAATTTTTATTTGGAATTATTGTGCCTGTTGTGAGATAAATCAAACCTGCAATAAAAGCTTGTTTCGGCGATCAAGCCTGGTGATTGTGTGTCTCACCAAACATTGCAGTAACATTACTGACACCTAGTGACCATATTGTAGAATACTACATTTCATCAACATCTGAATGCGTCTTTTGAACGTCTTATATTCATATTTTAGTTCATTTAGCCATGCTTAATTTCATTTAGGATGCTTAATTTAAGCAAAAAATACGTAACATTTTCTTAAATATACATTTTTTTTACTGATAATAGGCCGTTTTGAACCTTGAAACACCAGATTTATTTACTAATATACTTTTGAAAAACTGTCATAGACTGAAGCCGCAAAATTCAAAGTGCGAAGTGGCGAGGGACAACTGTATATTATATCCTTTTTTTCTGCAACCTATTTCACTCATATTGACAACATGGTTGAAGAAGATTCATGTTGTCTTTCAAAATATTTCTTTAAAAGCAGGGTCTTGAAAAAGAGGTTTCATCCTTTATTCTGGGTCGTCTTATATTTGGGTCAATACAGTATATCTATTCTATTGATTTTCTGACATTGGGATGAGGTTGCCAGGTGTCAGCTCCATCCATCTGTCCCTCTGTCCTTCCTTCCATCTATCCGTCCGGCCATTCACACGGCAACCAGCTGCCTCAGCGCGCAGCCAATCAGCAACGTCCCTGCTATGGCTAATCTGTCCATCCCTCCCCATTCCTCCGACTGTGCTCAGCCTTGTTTATCCTCGACCGCCTCGCTGCTGTGGGTGCGTTTCCTGTGTTTGTTTAAAAGACACTATCTCCCCAGATGTCAGCGAGATGTAAAATTGAATAATGGATGTTTGTGTGTATGCGTATGGGAATGCTATCCCTGTGTTTCTTCACATGAGCGGAGGATGTCTATAGATTGATGTGATATGTGATTTAAAAAAAAAAACAACAACAAAAACCAAACAAGAAGAAAATCCTGTTATGCAACTGGCATGTGTGTGAATGGCTAATCCGCTCCATCAGCTATGATGCTGAGGCATGTGTGGCCTATCACTTCATCATCAATGAATGCATTAGGCCAGTCTTCATGCTATCACACACACACACATCTTCATCCCATCTGGGTTATAATGCACAATGCAGCCTCCCCACTCCATCACCCCCATGTTGTGCTCCATATATTTTTTGGAGA
Organism: Dunckerocampus dactyliophorus; assembly: GCF_027744805.1. NCBI lineage: Eukaryota > Metazoa > Chordata > Actinopteri > Syngnathiformes > Syngnathidae > Dunckerocampus > Dunckerocampus dactyliophorus. The sequence continues at coordinate 18,337,461 of NC_072820.1, read as the reverse complement.
TGCTGCAGCCATGGAGCCAAAACAAAGGAAGGGCCGTCAGTTCTTACCTCGACGCTGAAGAGGTGCTGCTCCTCTCCGGACACTGAGCAAGAGATCCAAAGCAGAAGATGCAAGCAGAAAGCTGCCGCCTGAATGCAATCCGATGGTTTCCTTGCACTGGAGGCTACTAAGGTCATAATGACCTGTTTATATCCCGAGTGTTGTCTTCTTCTTTTCTTCTTTTGTGTAAGGAGAAGCCGCTCGTCTTGCTTTGGCTCCTGTGTCAAACGAGAGGCATCAAGACGTTTGTCTGTGGCTTCACGGGGCATGCAGAGAGAAATGCTCTCGATGTCATGCACAGATGAGGCGGCATGTTCCATCCGCTGCCCTCGCCATCCTTATTTACATCACGGGCTCCATTTAGGCACCAGCATCAGCATCATCATCATCATCATCATCACTGGGCTGCAGGCAGTCTGCGCAAAGATTGGCTGCCGCTTCTTCCTCCTCTTCTCGCCTTTCACGCCTGCGCTTTGATTTCGCTCATGAGAGATGAAATGTGCTGCTTTTCAGGCTCCAAGGTGTTCTGATTGGTCTTCTTCATAGCATGAACACCAGCAGGTTCGATGGAAAACAACAAAAAACAGTACCGATTTACCCCATTCTCGTTACAACACGGTTTATTTGGTCACGTTTTCATATTAAAAAAAGATGACGAGGCACCAGAAATTTGTGCTATCAATGTTATCATACAGATTCATGATTTTTTTAAAAATATGTTAGCCATCGAGTAGACGACTGGCAACGATTTCCTGGTCACGTGACGCTATACGTTTGCCCCAATCTGCCCTGTTGCTAGGCAGAATTCGTGTAGCATACAGGTAACCACTTATTTATATATCATTAATGCATTGCACTTGAATGACAACATCACACTTTAATAATTGCATAGTGGAAACTGAAGAATGGTGTCATGTGGTGCACTCTGTGATTTTGCTATACTTTTACTTTTACATTTCTTTGAACATATATGCTCAGAAATAGCCCTGAGTTATACGTATACTGTGTCATTTTTATTTGCTCTGCAATTTTATGGCATTATTTTTCGACACCGGTCAACCATAGAGGACCAAATTTAGCCCAGGAAAGAGAAAAATATGTCAATTGTCATATTTAATCAAATGTGTGATTTATTTATTTCCCAAAAATATTGAATACATCTGATGTGTTAAAAGTTCGTGCCACTCCATTGAATTAAGTTTTTACAATAATTACCATGTTCTTGCCAAGCTTGTAATTGTTTTTATTCAGTAAATGCCACATTTTCTATATTAAGTTGATTAACATGGATATAATCAAGTGGGGTTTAATTTAACAACATGTAAAGGTTTTAAGTACAACATAAAAGAAGTTGAGAAAATGAATAGAAATTGCAGTTCTGTTGCTACAACTGAGCCAAAAAATACACCCTGGTTAACAGATCACAGCATATCATAGCAATCCCCATAAATCATGCAAATATGCTCCCTAATGGCTGTATTACTTTCAAATTTTTTAAAAAGCAGGGGAAATAACAAAAAGAAGATAAAAGTTGTTTTGCTTTGAGGCCTGAAGGTTCCATATGGAACCACAACAATAGCCTGCAATAAACAAACCAGCCACACGGAGGCGGTGTTTCATGGCTCATAATGCCTGCCAGCCATCGGCTTGAGAGCTCCCCCCCCCCAAAAGGTCCTTAGAACATACTACTAGAACAAGAGTCCACCTGGACTGAAAACTCCAAAAAAAGAAACGAAAGAAAATCGTTCATGGTCTGCTTGACAGTCAGACGAGTGAGCCACTTTGAAGATTTGATGTGGTTATGTTTTGGTACATTTGGACAGGGACAGGACAAGCCTTTTACTGGAAGAGTCCTGGCACTGGTTTGGGGAATTCTAGCCATTAGCGGTTCTGTTCTCTTGCTCTTAAATTGGTGAAATAAAACATTGATTAGTGTGTTCCTTCTCCAAATGCATTTTTTGGCAGTTAACAAGACAAATACTAATGAACCTTTTGAACTTCTAGCAGTTCAGGTTTACTGCTATGTTAGTGGTGTTTGTATGTCACTCAGTGGCAACACAGCGCATGTTGGCCACATAGTCAGAAGATCGGGAAGATCTGGGTTTGAATCTCCACTTGGGCATCTCTGTGTGGCGTTTGCATGTTCATGCATGTGTGGGTTTTCTCTGGGTACTCCGGGTTTCTCCCACATTCTAAAAACATGCATGTTAGGTTAACTGGTGAGTCTAAATTGTCCATAGGTATGAATGTGAGTGTGAATGGTTGTTTGTCTATATGTGCCCTGTGATTGGCTGGCGACCAGTCCAGGGTGTACCCCGCCTGTCACCCGAAGTCAGCTGGAATAGGCTCCAGCATACCCGCGACACTAATGAGGAGAAGCGGCATAGAAAATGGATGGATTATTATTTTTTACATGTCACGTTCCCCTCCAATGCAAACAATAGGGAATTTGCATATGTGCCTATACTCTTTACCCTTGGGACTGATTTGGTCCCATTGACTCCCATTTCAACCACATATTTTTGATGTTGTCAAAGTGAAAAAAAACTTACATATTAAATTTTTATACAATGGTTTTTGGGTCCTAAAGGTCCTAAAAACATGAGCAATATACTGTATTCAAAATTAGATGGACCATTTTGGGAACTAAGAATAAAAAGTGTAATTAAAAAAAAATCTCTTATTTACTCCAAAAATTGCAGTGCATCAAAATCAATGTTGTCATCAATTATTGACCTAGCCAATGTTGTAATAATCCCAGGGGTTCTTTCTTATAACAAAAAGGACAAAAAAAAAACAATATTGTAAAAAATATATCTATTATTATTAGGTCTTGATACAGTGATTTGATACAGTGAAATTAGTCATCATAATGTTGAAAATTCAGCATTAGAATTGAAATTGCTTCATTAATGGTGTCATGATGTGATTCTTCCATGGAATCAGGTACACCTGAAACCCACCTTACTCATAAGTGTTACGCCACACATTTTGCAACAGGATGTAACCCTAAGAGGAGGGGGAGGAGGAGCAAATGGCTAAATTCCGATGGCATGAAGGCAGCCTCATTCATTCATTCATTCTTTCATTCATCATCAACCACTGGAAGGTGTTTGGCGTGTAGCGGACAGGTTGCCATGGCGATGACATGCTCTGACAAGCAGCGGAGAACACGAGCTCAGGTGCTGAAACAGTTAAAAAAAAGTAGAGCAATACATTTTATTGTTGTTAAAAGTCAACAATGAGCGCGTGCCAGCAAGTGTTTTAGTGTATCCACAATTAAAACGCATCAAATATTTGCCTTTACTGGAGATGAATGCCTCACATCCTAAATCGAGTTTTTATATACTTATTGTTTTCCTGCCTGTTTTCAATGTGAAAGCAATACAGCCACTAGGGAGCATATTTGCAAGAGGCCCGAAGATTGCTGGATATGCTGTGATCTGTTTACCAGTGTTGAATTGTTATGTTTGCTTGTGAAATGAGCAAAGAAATTATGCTAGAACGCAGGTTAACAGATCACAGCATACCGTAGCGATCTCAAGATCTCATACTGTGCACCTGCATGTGTATAATTTCGATGCCCTTCTGTGTCTTCGGTCAGCATTGTGGGTGCCTCAGTTGGAGAAAGACTCTAAATAAGCACTTGTTTCATCACCACTGTGGCAGTAGATGACCACAATGTATCCCCCGACATTTTCTCATACATTCCAACAGACAAGTGATTTCATGTAGCTGTTGATGATAAGCTGTCTTGTCTGTCTGTAGTTTTCCATGCAACACCCCTCCTCCCAAAAAAAATACACATGTTAAAACATTGCAGGCCCATTCGGGCCCTGCCATGCAGAACAGATGTGTAAAGCCCAACCGCATAATGTCATATAGAAACATTTTCTGCCTCACTAGGCGACTTAATAAAATTCTTACTTTATCGCACTTCAAATGTGATTTATTGGCCCTGAAAAAAGGAACATTTACTAATGTGACCTTTGAACTCAGTCATCTTCTGCTGAATATAATTCAAAATCACCAGCGTGCACTTTTGTCACTAGATGACATACAATAACTGGGACTCCAGAAGCAGCTGGCGTGTACAGGCAGGCCAAGAGACACGTGGCTTCTGCGGTGGTCAAGGCAAAAACCCGGGTGTAGAAGGAGTTTGGTGAGGCCATGGAGCATGACTTACAGTCGGCCTCAAAGACGTTCTGGCAAACCGTCCAGCGCCTCAGAAGGGGAAGCAGTGCCCGGTCCACGATGTTTACAGTGGGGACGGGGGCCTGCTGACCTCAGCGTTGGAAGGAATATTTTGAGGCCCTTTTCAATCCCACTGACATACCTTCCATGGAGGAAGAAGAATCTGAGGACACAAACACGGACAGTCCATCACCTTGGCTGGGGTATCTGGGGTAGTCAAAACGCTCCCCAGTGGCAAAGCTCCGGGGGTGGATGAGTTTCGCCCTGAATTCCTCAAGGCTCTGGATGTTGAGGGACTGTCTTAGCTGACACGTCGGGAAGTCGGGAACAGTACAGTACAGTTCTAAGCGCAGCCAAGGCATTGAGGGAGTCCAGTTCAGTGGCCTTAGGATCTCGTCTCTGCTATTTGCAGACGATGTGGTCCTGATGGCTTCATCGGGCTGTGACCTTCAGCGTTTACTGGGGTGGTTTGCATCTGTGTGTGAAGCTTCTGGGATTGCTCCCTCCGGGTTGGGAATGAGGTCCCAGTTGGAAGAGTTCAAGTATCTCGGGGTCTTGGTTGGAGCGTGAGGTCGATAGGATCGGCGCAGCATCTGCAGTAATGTGGTCGCTGTAGGGGACCGTCGTTTTAACTTAAAACACCTACATGCCCTCACAATGCTAAAAACCCTCAAATCAAATTATGGAATCAAATTATGGAACGGATTGAGTAAGGAACTCAAACGATGCACTAAAATGAGCCATTTCACGAAACAGTACAAGCAGCTGATGTTTACAAAATATAAGAAGAGTACGACTCCTTTTCAACATGAGGAATTGTGAATTGTGATATGTGATGTATGCTGATGTGAAATAAAATGTTCAAATAAATCAAATCAAATCAAAATCAAATCAAATCAAATCAAGTGTCTGGTCAGTGTATGTATTGTATTGTATTTTCTTAATAATACACCAGTATTAAATTGCCAAAATGGCCAAATCCAAGTTTTCCAAGCCCCTGAAAATGTATTACAAAAATTTAGAACGGTTTAGAACGGCACTGTATTGTCAAAAGTCTTGGGACACTGTGTAGTTGTACCTAATTAAGTGGCTAGTCACTTGTACGTATTGTATTGTATTTGCTTTGAAATGCAGCACAAAATTCGAGTTTAAAGTTGATTGATTAATCAAATTGATCCTCGTTTAGAAGCACCATATTGACAAAAAGAGACATAATTCTTAAATACAGCTATTCGTGTTGTGTTGTGCAAGTGTACCCAATAAAGTGTCCGGCGACTGAGACTGCAGAGGGAGGGGGAATGAGGAATGAGGGAGGTGGGAGGGGCTGCCGAGTGTGTGTGCGCATACCTGAGGCTGGAGTGTCCTCCTCTTTGTGACGTCATTGTCGTTCGTCCTAGCACCCTGAAAGTACTGCGTGAAGTGAGTGCTTGGAGGAGGAGCTGTCAAAGTTGGAGTGTGGGAAGAAAAGGAAAGGAAAGAAAAAAAAGGAAAGGAGAAGAAGAAGAAGTAATGCGACTTTCTGGACGTCCAAGAAGTGGAGAACAACGCCGCTTTTCCTCGGTAGCCTCGTTTATCCCAAAGACGATGGCCGTCCGCCTGGTGGACTGGCTGACTCTCACCTCTCTGCTCTTCCTGGGCTCCTCGGTTCTGGCGGAAAAGAAAGGTAAGTCTGCCTGGTACTACAATCAGTAACTTTGGAATGGGTTGTTAAGACTCTGCCTGGGAAAGTCGATCTAATGTTGAAGGGGGGAAAAGTTTCCCACAGTCTCGCTGCTCGACCCGGCAGAACCCTCGGCTTGGTTCCGCTAAAGCAGCGTCACTCTTGGCTTGAAACGGCATTTTCACATCTGGATAAAGCAGACTGCATTTTTTGTTAGCATTCAACTGCGCCAATGTGCTTTTTTTAGCATTCTACTGTGCAAACTGAGCAATAATTGTTTTGTCTTTAAAATTGTTTTATGGTGTTTGGCCTGATTGCAAACAAAATGACCTGCTTAATCCTAATAAACCTACATTTAAGCATAACATCTGCCAAAGCATTAGGCACACCTGCACAAGACAGTGAGATCCAAAACAGTACAGGAAGTGCATCAAAACAAGATTAATCATGATATCATGATAAAGAAGATATGTTCCAATTGCTGTAATGCAATGCATTAACTACAACCACAATACGAATTATATTTATAAATAAATACCTCAAACCTGAACGTTTTTTGTTGGTTTTACATTAAATTAGTGTGTCTCTTCAGGGACAACTGTCAAACTAATTTAAGGAAATGATCATTTATGAAACATAGAAATACAATGTCTCTTCTTGATCTTTGAGGCATAATTGAGCTAAAGTATTTGTGTTTAAGAAATAGTTTTAGGAGGAAAAATATGATCAATATGTCACTTTATTCTTTTACTCAATGACTTTCTTGTAAAGCAAAGAGTTGTGGGTACTTTGTGGATTTTCAGCTTTCTTTTGGCCCTGAAGGAACGGTTGCAGGAAATCGTCAGCTCTGTTTTTACACGAGCTTTCTTAAAGCCATGCTCCACAAGTCATGTTTATATCGTAAACTAGCTACGATTCACCAGAGGGAACGTTGTCCTGCAGCGTCCTCTGTTGATGTAATTTTTAGCTGACTAGGCTTTGTGATAAAATTAACACTTTTTGAAATGTGTAGCTATCTGGTGTTTTAGCCATCATAAACAACGCTGACGGTTGTGTGGATTGTTGATTAATCACGTCTTTAAGCAGTTGGGAGTGGAGTGCATTACAGACTGCAACCAGCAGAGTTGCTGATCATTCATTCTTAACTAGTTTGTGAACAGAAGAAGAGTTGTACAAGGAAGTATTAGGGCCACACTGGAAAAAAAATCGGAGATTTCGAGAATAAAGTCGTAAATTTATGAGATAAAAAATTGTACATTTACAAGAATGAAGTCGTACATTTATGAGAATAAGTCGTAATATTATGAGAATAAGTCGCGAATTTACGAGAATAAAGTGGTAATATTATATGTCATACGTGTCAGGGGAAAATAAATCATAGCTCTTCAGGAAGGAAGGAAACTTTCCTCTTGCTTCAAGCAAGCTTTTATTTATAACGTGGCAGCAAAACAGAGTATTTGTGCACAAACAGATTTGCATGTCTAGCCCTTCTCACTTCCGCCTTCCTTACGCCTTCTTTATCCCCACCCACTCCACATGCCCAAAATCATCTGCAAAAAGGAAAATAAAGTGATAAAATTATGAGAATAAACTTGTAAGTAAATGTGTGTAATGTGTGTATATATATATGTGTGTATATATATGTGTGTATATATATATATATATATATATATATATATATATATATATATATATATAATATGCACACACACACACAGATTCCTGATTTCTTTTTTTTTTTTGCATGTTTAGTCAATGACAACACAACTGAACACAAAATGCAGTTTTTCAATGAAACTTTATTATGAAGGGAAAAAAAAAATCCAAACCTACATGGCCCTGTGTAAAAGTGATTGCCCCCTAAACCTAATAACTGGTCGGGTAACAGCAACAATCTGGAGTTTCACACCAACAGTTGAATAGCACAACCAACATTTTAAAGTGTATGCAGAGGTAGATATGGATGCTGGATGGTGACCACTCATGAGACTTCAAATACAAATACTGGCATCTTGTGCTGTTAATAAACCTGTGCCAGTGTTTTTTGACCTGGTGCTAATTTGAGACTTCAGTGGTCATTTGCGTTTGTAGCCTATGCACCCGGCGACTACAGGAGAGTCTCTGTTTTATTGAATGGAGGAGCTAGCTGGAGCATTTACGGTATTTGGAAAACACGTATTTAAAAATAATATTAAAAAATAACAACTTGATCAGTTTGTTGGTGATTTTTATCCCGTAGGTGATCAATGACATTTAAAAAATCCTATCTGCTACATACCAGGAAAAACACTCTTACTGCTATAAGTCAGTGGTTCCCAAAGTTTTTACACCCACATACGCCTTCAAACATTTGACCTGAAGCCGTGTCCCCCCTACTCCTGCACACTTAAAAAACATATTTATCTCAATTAAATTGAAATATTGAGCATAATTAATTGGTTAATTCATTTTATAGTATTTCCGGGTCAAAATATTGTATTTTGCATGGTCACATTTTGATAGTTTGACTTGAGCACTGATGAATCGGTAAATAATCATCCTACATACTACTTTTATTCCAGTCTGATGTTGGCCACCTTCTGTTTGAATGGGTTGAATTTGAGCATCACTTTTTTTTGTCCACTCACGATGGCCATGGATTAAGTCTGCATATTATTTTAATTCCAAATTGAAGGGGAACGTTTAACAATCATGATAAAGCAGTATCCGAAGTACAGAAATACATACAACCAATGATAAAGCCTCATTTTCCCCACTCACAGTGGCAGGTTTTCACCACTGCGCCTTGCGGGAATTGGAACACCAATATAAATGAAATCTTCAACATTAAGCACTCTTAATGCACAAAATATGCACACAGAGCAACTGCCAACTTCGTGCTGTGTCTTCTTTCTGCTCCGATCTCCTTGCGCCATGAGGCGTTCAGGTACACTCGTAATTGTGAGTGTGCTAATTGTTTTTCATTTTTATTCACGTACCTCCGATTACAATTGGTGTACCTCTGGGGGTACGCGTATCCCACTTTGGGAACCTCTGCTATAAATCATGAAGACAACAAAAGTCCATTGGTGTTTATTGTAAAACATCACTTAATGAAGTAAAATGTAGTGATATACCAATGTAGATCAACACAATTTGAAATTGCAGGTATGCTTGTTGCAAGGCAGAATGCATGTGGCTCAGTCATAACAGTGAAAATAAATAACATAGGGCCTGAGGGCGTCTTGCCCCTGGATAGGAACAGATACAGAAAGTCTGAACAATAAGGAAACGACCCCAAAAACTTAATTTATGCAGCTATAATTCAGCAAATGAATGCCTTCTTGTATGACTGTATGACATGATGCTCAGTGGATCCCACGACAATTTGAGTCTCCTTCTGAGTATCCTTGGTTGGAATAATATTTCTAGGTATTAAAAGAGCAGACATTGATGTTTATGGTGTGACTCAGAGCTGCTAAAGGCCAGATGTCAGGAGAGAAAGTGACCAGAGGTGTTACCGTACCTCCTAATGACCTGAAGTTCCTATCAGCATGAATCATCCACCGCTACGCTCTGCTGTACTCACTGTGGTGCACAACATGCAAGTTGCGTCTCTCCGCTGCAGGTTTCATAAATCAAACCCGTTTTGGGAGTCAAAAAAAGGACAGAGCTCCTAAATATATCCTCTAAACAAAAACAGCAGCAACGGAGACGTTGTATTGAAACCAGAGGAGCACAATTGAGCCTCATTTACATTCCCAAAGAAATTCTAGTTCCTGCATGTGGTCAATTTTAGCATCATGCTCAGTCATGTTTCCCAAGAAAAAGGCAGAGATTATTGGAAAAAGCTGTCAGACTTCAGAACTGAATCTAGTTGAGTTTTTGAGGTTGTCACCCTAATTCTCCATCTTAGTGAGATATTATGGACAATTGTAGTTCTAGGAAGGGCCTTCTCTGTTCTCAGTGCACATGCTGTACCCATGCTGTAGCGAGGCGTGTTTGACAGCCCTAACTTTTAACACATTTGGGAAGAACCAGAACGGCAGTGGTGGACAAAAATGATGTTGATTCAGAAATATCTTTATATTTATGCTAGTAGTTTGGTGTCAAACTGCACTGTTTCTAAAATGTCGGCCTTATTCTGTTACATAATGCACATTAACCATCAAGCCCCACCTCTTTCATGTATTCAAGCCTTCATATAGGAACCACAAACATTTGCGGTAAGCTCGTAAAATGACCCACAGCTCCACCGCATGTTATGACCGTGGTGGTTATTTCCCAGATGACACGCTAGGCAGTCATGGCTAATAAAATCTCTTCGTTTTATTGTCTCTCAAGTGTCTCTTTTCCCCCAAAAAAGTTCAAGCATGAGGTGAACCTGCTGAGAGTTGTCTGCATGCTAATCTATCAAAGATGAAACTAATATGAAGGGCACGTTGGTGGTAAATCCTTAAATCCCTAAAGCACAGGAGCGCAGGATAACCATCTTATTGTACAATATGGCTTTCATTGTTTTTAGGATTACGCCAAATCTCTCACATTTGAATATAGAAGAGGGAAAGATTATCACTTTGGTATTTTAGTCAAAGTCGTGGCACAACCCCCTTTGACACTGCTTGTATAAACCGCCATTTTTACCTCCACCAAGCTAAAGGCGACAGATTATGTCACCTGGTAGAGTTTTGTAATGAAGATTGCTCCTCACGGCAGTTATTTATGATAACTGCAACTTATAAATAATATAATAATAAATAAATCCAGAAAGTTGGTAAAGTTGATGACATGTAGTGTTATGAAGTGATGGCACAAGTCTGTTTGAATTCGGAATTCGGACAACGTCAATTGGGACAATTCCCGCCTTCGGCAGGATGCAATGCAGTGACTGACTTTTTCACCCTGTTGTGTTGAAAGCATTTGTCCAACAAATTTTCATGTCAGTGTGAACAGAAAATTCCGATTTATTCAAATGCAACTCAGGCCTTGTTTGTATGTAGATTTAAATCCGATATATATCCGGTCTACTGCAGCCTGAACGATCAGCTCGCAAAAATCTGACCTATACGTCATCGAAAGGCGTGGTTTACCATGCAAGACTTGGATAAAGGTACTCACCGATGTGAGCAAAAGTTCTTCTTGTCATCCAAAAATTATTTTGTGTCAGTGAAGCGGCTCACGGCAATGTGCCACCACTCCCGCCACCCACAAGCTCCACTGAACAGACGTTGCAGAAAGTTCCTCACAAACTGCCAGAGCCAAAATTCTTGCCCTCTTTCTTCTTAATCTCCTCTGTGGAATCATTTGGTTAAAAAAATATTGACTCCCGTTGCACAAAATCCTTGAAATTGCCACAAACGCGTGAAAGGAATTTTGGAATTTTGCCCATCATCCACGATCCTTATGTGAGACATCTTTCCATTTTCTGTGCATTCTAACGCAGGGCTCCAGACTAACTTTTTTTACTAGGACCACAGTGGCCCATAACTTAAAATTTTAGGAGCGCCAGAAGAAAATTTAGGGGCGCACACCGAAATCGACTTGCAAAGTAAATATTCACATTTCCTCTCATTTTCACTGTATTACTGTATTACTATTAACTCCGATACCGCCCTTTTTTCACACACATCGGCCCACCTTCTTGGTGTTTGGTGTTTGTTTTCTTTGTTCCTCTTGCAGTAATACAGCCGGACAGAAGTGATGTGACAGGCAAACAGCAGGGTTTCTGCCATTGTGCCATTGTTTCTACAATTTTTTCAAGTGTTTGAGCATACACACAAACGATGTGACGCTCACACTTGTAGTATCACACCTGTCCAGAACCTGAGAACTTGAGGTAGTCCAACTTCCATTCTGTGGTATTTTGTATATGAGTGTGTTCAAAAGGTCAGCAAGGCGTATTTCACAATGTAGCTTTCTTTTTTGTCTACCTCAGACAAAACAAGCCATGGAACTACTGTCTCATCCAATTAATGATCTGAATGATCTTGCAGGAAACCCCTAGTTTATAATTTCATTTCCCATTTATTTTCTTGTTTACCATTTATTTTGTTAATTATGTATACTTTTATTTCCTTCCTGTTTTGCAGCAGCCTGTTCTGGTGCTATTTCATTCTGGAAATGTACTTTAAAGTGATGCCATATTTGCTGTATATGTTTACCTTTGTCTAAAGAAAAAAAAAATGTCAACCAAAAAAAACAACCACCTTCCAGTCCCTTGGGCATCACTCGCACAAAGTCTGCGTAACACTTTCTGTATTCGGTAAGTACGGCCATCAAAGGAAAAGCATGCTCCAGTACTATATGGACAATTAAATCACTCATTTAGTCCACACCTTTCACTCAACCAGCTAGTTTTCACTCCAAAAACTGGCTCAGAGCAGCCCTTTCTCATTCGAAAAAGAAAAAATTTTCACCCATATTCAACTCTTGTTCTTCTGTTCCCACATACTCCAACAGCCAGCCCACCTTAAAAGACCTCTTTTTTTTTTTTAAAAACTCTCGCTTGGTGAGTTGATGTGGCACTGCCCGTTTGTTTCGCCATTAGCAAGCAGCATTTAGCTCCCTTAACTCCCATGCACCTGTAGCTATACGCTAACCTGCAAAACAGTGGCAAAATAAAAGCTGCCACACAGTAATATACGATATACATTAAGTAATATATTGTATGAATGGATATTTATGCTATATAGATACATATACACTAGGTCTCCAACTTACGAGCACCCGACTAGCGAACACTCGCGGATACGAACACAAGCCGACTGGTCTATATTTTATTCTATTTTGCCTTGTAGTCGCTCAATCAGTATTTATACTGCTACTGTACATGCTTTACCAGTAGAGGGCACTGTGACACTGCTAATGCAGCTTAGAGCTAATGAGAACAACAGAGGAAGAGTTAGACGCTGGGGAGATACAGTGTAAAGCTAAATGAAAAGCTAAATTGTACAACCGGGACAGAGCGTGTGATTAAAGTTATGAAGAGTCAAAAGGCCTGCTTAATTCTACACCACCCACAGAACACTACCTCTTTTAGAAGAGTCTAATGACAACGACGACTTGTCCTATTTTCAATATCTCCTCCTCCAGCTCCTCCACAACGACGTATGCTCGGCGACTCCTCTTCAAAGGTAAATAACATTTATCATTACGTTTTATTATATCACTTTTATTATTGTTTTTTTCATTAATTATCCTCATTTAATATTACTACTGCATCCAAACTCATATTTACATACATACGCATATACTGTATATGTATACACGTACATGTAGTACCTATATCATTGGTAATATTACCTTTTCCTCTACTTAAGAACGATTCAACATAAGAACGGTTGTCTGGACTAATTGTGTTTGTTAGTTAGGGACCTAGTGTATACATTATTATTTACGCACATATTGATCACAGTTAGTTTGAAGACAATTAAAAATATCCTAAAACTGTTACTACTGCGCTTTATTTTGATAAATATCCACCGGAATCGCCTGTCTGCCCTTTTGGCTTATGCGCATGTGCAACCCGTCTTGTGTTAACATTCACTTTGTTCCTTATTATTGTGAGAATGAAAAATAGCCCGTAAAATGTGCGGTCAGTTGACGACAGCTTGTCACAGGCTAAGCCTATCTATGCCAGCGTGTGTAATCACTCACGTTTCAATCTTATTTGATTTCTAGCATCTTTGTTTAAAAATTTTGCGGTCACTGCCACTGTGGTGGCAGCTAGCTAGCTCCTTTTTGTCCCATGGGCGAGCTACAAGTGGCTATCACGTTCATGGGGTATGTGCTAACTTAACTTTTTTAAAGTGTCACTTAACAATCTTGTGTTCTTGTTATCATTATAATACTTACGGCTTGTCTTCAAAACGCTCGTTGTGTGTCTTATTTGTTATACATAAACACGTAGTGTGTCCAGCTTTAAGAGAGTGACGCTATCACAGGGGTCTCCAACAGGTAGCTCAGAGGCTAGCAGTGGCTCCGCAGCTGATGTTGAATAGCTCTCCACAGAATATTTTCTTCACCTCTTAGTAGTTTTATAAGTGTTCTATTCAAACATGACACCTGCTTCATGACAAATGAGCACACTGAGTGGAGATGTTCTTTGTAAAGAAAATACAATTTAAATGTTGCCAGTCACATAAAACACAAATAACTCACCTTGTCAAAGTAGCTTTAATAATGCTGCAAGTTGGATACACCTGTGCTATCTTAACCCTGGACTCTCAATTTATACTGTTTATACAGGGCATATTTCTATAACAAAAATTTTGTTAATTGTGTTATTTTGACCTAAACAGTATGTTATTGAACAATTCATCTTCCATGTCTTTGCATAACACTATAACAGGCATAATTTTAAATGTAGGTTTGTGTCAGATAGTACAAAATTTAGTACTTTTGTACTAACATAGTACATATCACATAGTACTATTTGACTAAATAGGTCAGGTAACAAAAGGAGGCTCGACATTTAAGACTCTCACTTTAAGTGCCCTCAGCAACTTTGCCATTCAAGTTTTGCAGTTTTGCAATGTTCTCGGTTCATCTTCTGCTGGTTGTTGAAAAAAGTTAAATAAGTTAATAAATGAATAAATAAGTCATAAAAATATTTGTCATCATAAAAAAAAAAAAAATTGCCGACACAGTAGCAGCACAACACAGCGACAGCAGTCCACCCTTCCATGCAGCCCACCACCACAGTTTCAAACAATCATAGAGGAAACCCCGAACGGGTCGTGGCACAAAGACTCAGTGTGAGCGCAGACCCGTACGAAATGCCGAGTCTGAGTACGCCCTTATTGGGCCGTTTTTGTTTATTTTGACCTAATTGGAATTTTGATCTCATAGAAATTGTATGGGTTGCTGATTACTAACATTAGGCTCAGATAAAAACCTCACAGGAGGATTCATATTTAATGTAGAGCTGCCCTCTAATCAGCTTAGAGAGTGAGTTGTTGATATAGTGGATATTTTCCAGGTCAAGAGGGCTAAGCCTTACCGCCTGGCACGGGTCCAGTTCTGCACTCCAGGGTATTTGTACCAGGGGAACATTCTCTGCCTTCACCATGCAGTGATTACCATCAAGTGGTTTGTTGTGGTAATTAAAGGAGAGAGTGGTGACATTCATGGAGGTTGAACAGCTGTGAGACTGCAGTTAAAACAGATAGGGAGTCCATGAGCACATTATGTAATGATGACGGTTTTTTATGGCGCGAAACACTACAAGACTCTTTCCCCCCTCCAGGGTCTTTGGATTTAATCATGAAAGCATGTGGTAATGGAGATGTTGCACTTAAGGTTCCCACCAGGAAATTAATTTTGAGTGCAACGAAGCATCGGTGGTGTTGTTGTTGCAGCCTACGAGGCAATTAAGGAACGTTACAACATGCTGTCTGGGGAGGACAATACATTTTACTGCCGTGGGACTTTATGAATCTAATCGCCGTCTTGCACCAGCTCCAAACATTATGTGACATACTGTATTCCAGCAGCTCGTCTTAAAATAGCGGCAAAGTTTACAATGCCAATGAAATACCCAGGAGGTGATGTCGTGCTCATAAGCGTTTGCGAGAGATGCGAGGGATGACATCTTGTTTTCTTCCTCCGTAGCAGCCCATCAATTTACACTGCCGGCAGCCCCTATCATTGTAATTCACAGCTGGAAAAATTATACTTTACAAACGCATGACAAGATAATTTGCTGGTGTATTTTTGTATAATGTTGGAGACAAAGCTTTAGGCAAACACACACACACAAACGACACAATTAAGGATTTCTGAAGTACTCGAGAGAAGACTGTGGACTATTGTCGTTGTATGGTTGGTAAGGTGTTGATAGTTGGCCCCATAGGACAGATGGTCTGACCACATTCAACACTTTATGACACACGTGTACCACCTGTTTTAAACATGATAATGATGTCCATAATTCGGGGCTCCTACCAGAACCTGCTGGATGAATTATATAATAGCTCTTTCGGCCTAAGGGTTTGTCTGGAGTGTGTTGCTAAAGATAACACCTGGATTAAGCTACTGTGACTGGTTTCTCCGATCTTAACTCCAAAGATCACATTTAGGACGCTAACGTGCTAAACTAGGATAGTAAATGCTATAAAATAGAGTCAAATCTTTATGGTTGAACAAAATCCATTACAAGAAAATGGTCAACCTCTGATTCGTTCAGTTTTCAACAATTATTCTTCCTATAGGAAATACCAGAAGTGGAAATCGTCTGTTCCAGGGTCAAACTGTCACCCTCATAAAGCCTTTCTTAACTGTATAGGCAATGCTTTAATTTACGTGTGAGCTTACCTATGGAAACAAGTGTAAAAATAAGAAAACAATAAGCTTTAATAAAAAAGGCGCAATTCCAAGTGTGACATCACAGATAGAGCTCATTTTCTAACATTCGTAATTGTCACAAGTGTAAAAAGAAGTTAACTCTTGTTGACGCCTCACAAAAAACTTCATCCTGTGATGCTCCCTGTACCAAAGCCTGGTGTGAAATGCTGACGGCGGTGAATTTTTGTGCCTTTTACAGTGGGGCTGTTCCACTAGCGTGCTCTTCTACTAGCGTTTTTGGCAGCTGATTCATAAAAACAGTGCTCATGTCATATAGAGGATCTTTGATAAGGATATTTTGGCAGTAGGTTCATAAAAACAACAGTGCACTTTTGTCATACAGAGGATATTGGGCTGTTGCTTTTTCTGTAGTTCCTCAAAAACCGTGAAGTCCTCCTGTCAATTTAGGGCAAAAAACATGAATCTCGATTTTCTTGCTTAGAATTGAGATAACACACACTGATGCGGTCTTGAAAAGACAGTTGACGGGGTGACTTTTTTTTTAATAGAAATTAATAGAAAGACAAAATAATCCACCAACTCACTCAGTCTACCATACATTCATGGACGTAATCATGCACGTAAAGCTTATGAATGATAGCCAGCACGCCTCACTGGCCAGGCCAGTGGAGCCAACACGTTGGGGATGGACAGGGAGAAGGAATTGTTGGCCGTCATGCTAACAATAGTGCAGAGTGAGTCCCTGTGTCAAATGTTTGTTTGTCATGCTGCTCGTTAAGCAAAATATTTACAAATTAGATGGCATGTTAGTGTGAATCAGGATGGCGATTTTTTTTTTTGGCAGCTCTGTCATATAGAGCATTTTTAACCAGCTTCAGCTTATTTTACTTATCCTTTGACACATTCGCTGTTAGATGCCCACAGCAAAGCTCCAAAAAGTGCCGCATGAAACCCCTCTGGGATGCCTTTTGTGTGTTGACACAGGGTCGTAAAGTCATGTCTACATGGCAAATTAAGGTCAGACTAGACAGATAAGTCTGTGTCAAAGAAGGCCAACAAAGTCCTGAATAAAGCTTTTGTCACCATCCGTGGAGGGGGCAGTTTAGTCTGCATATAGAAGGAATGTCAAAGCATTTATCTTGTCTCTCTCTTGAATATTCAACATAGTGACACCTCATCATTTCCAGTTCCAATTCAAATACTGTAAGATGAGAATGCAACACTGCAAAATGTCAGTAGGAGGCCTTCCTAAAGATGTGACAGGCAATAAGAAACAGGCGCACAATGAATGGATCAGTTAACAAGTACTTCTGCATGTCTGTACTTTTAAATTGCTCATTTTGCATCTAAAACATGCATAGGATCTTTCCCACAAAACACAAAAGAAGCACATCTTGACTGATCTTGACTTCCCAACCACGCCCGATATACAGTAATTCCATAACAAAATGAGTGGGGTGGGGGGCAGTCTCGTGATTAAACACCAGGCAAGCCTGATCAGGTAGGGCATGAGAGCACTAGCATTAGAGGCACACTTTTATGTAAACACATCAACTCACAACATGAATAAATTGTGTGCTTTTGCAAAGTCAGTCTGTGTAAAAACATGATCTAAAGTAACAGATGTGCCGGATCACTTTCTTGAACTATTCCGACAAAATGTGGATAATTCCTGTAGAAAAATTGTATCCACTAACGGGGATATCAACTTTTGAGACCCGTTTAGTCTAAAAGACCAGTGCAAAGTGGACCACACAGGAAGCAGCCAAGATACTTCATACATCAGCTGCTTGACAAGCTTCTAAGACATTTGTGGAGCCATTGTTCTCCTCGCTGTAGGGGATTCCTTTTGTAGAACCAGGAGTATTGAAGAGATACTCCTCAGACTGACCTCAAGGGAAGTGGTCTCACAAACAGAAACCACAAATAGCCAGTGGGGAGTGTCGCTGTACACCTTTAGACTTCCTTTGCTTCTCTCAACCAGTTTAAATTTGAAATAGAGACCAACTTTGTATCGTGTAAAGATGCATAGCCAACATTTGGTGTGACTACTCAAGAAACTGACCAATAATCGAGTTGTAAAACCTTGTCCTAAAATGCAACACAATAGCTCTCAGTATGACCCAGTGCAGTGCAAGCTACAACCACCATAATAAACAAATAAAATGAAATGACTACTACTTTATAGGTGCCTTTCTGAGCACCCAAGGACACCCCATAAAGCATAAAAATGAGGAAAAACAATAATAACTACAGTCAAACCTCGGTTTTTGAAGGCCCCACTTTTTGTATGATTAGAAAATTTCCGCCAAAATTTGGCCCCAGTTTTTGTACACTCTCGATTATCGTATAGTATTGTGTGCAACAAACTGGTCCGTTTGCCCTGTACGTTATCATTCAGCAGAATTTAGTGCTCGAACAAAACACCCTACATTTTTTTTTATTGACTGCGACTGCTAAATAACCCACCATGGGGCCAAAGAAAGTTGGGAGTGCCAGCAATTTGATAAAGAAGGTGAGAAACGTTATTGAGTTCAAGAAATAACTCACCGGAAAGAACAAAGATGGCGTCCCCTCCCCACCACACTCTCCACTCCTTCATTGAAGGTAAAAATGAGGTCAAATGTTCATTTGTCCATTTAATTCATGATATTATAATTATTTTGCATTGTTTTCTGCATGTAATAATTATTCTCTGTAAATGTGTTTTGTGTGGGGATGTCCAATATTGGCTTTTTTGCTGATATCCGATATGCCGATATTGTCCAATTCTCAATTTCCGATTCAGATATCAACTGATACAGATATGTTTAAGATCACTTATCTCCTGTCGTGGAAGGACTGGACTGGACAGGACTGGACTTATAACTAGGGGTGTAATGATTCGTTTTAATAACGATTCGATTCGTATCATGATTCGTGGATGCCGATACGATTGAAGGACGATAATGGTTCATTTGGAACGATACGATCCGAAACGATTCAGTAACATTAAAATTCAGTAATTTTTTAGCCAAATATTCAACCAGTGTGACTGTGAAATAAATACCTGGGTACTGGACAGGTGAAGTTTCCTAGATTCCTGTTGTTTTTTTGTAAGGGAATTGGGTATAAGTGATTAATAATGCTGACATAAATAAGAATACATTTTCAATGAGTCCAAAAATGTGTTAAAAATGCAATACAAAATCAGGATGAACAGAGGTTGGTATAGCTTGCCATGATGAGTTATTTACTTAAATATTGCAATGCAAACCTGCACTTTGCACCCAAAGATGAGGGATGTTATGTACATTCCTGCCAACCCACATTAACTCCTATTTCCTGATGTCTCAGCTTGACTGACTCTGACTACTTGCAAGTCATGTTGCCAGCTTGTATGTTTAAGGTTTAAATACTTTGGAAGCAACTGGCGGGCCGGATTCAAACGCTTGGCGGGCCGCATGTGGCCCCCGGGCCGTAATTTGGCCACCCCTGCGCTAGGCCCTTTTGCGGCCCTTTTGAAATGAATCAATAACAAAAACTGGGTACCACTGTGAACAAAACATAACATTTATACCTTCTCTTTACCTACAAGAATTTTGGTTGATGATGTGGAATTGATTTAATTTGACTAATTGTGTCTTGAAGCATTTGAAGTAAAAAAAGATTGCACCCAGCAGAGGTGCTGTTAAGTCAGTCTTAATTAGTTGCTGCTGTCTAGAGAGGTCACATGCATGACATTAGCTAGGAGAAGTTAAGCTACATCGAAGACCTCCTGTATGGCACATTAGTCCACTCAATACGACACTGGCGAGGAAACAGGTGTTCAGAACATTTAGAGAGATTCAGTGTTATTTTTCAGTTGTGTTATCAAAGTATACTAATGAAAAAGTTGGCAATTGAGCAAGAACAGCATCTTTCATTAGTGCTTTGTTTGTGTTATTATATTCAAGATTATTTCAATCTGCGCTCACCCAGCCCAAAAACCTAAACTGGGTTGGTCCACAATGCCCACAGAATGTAATAAAAACCCAATCCTTGAAATGTATTGTGAGAATCAAACAACACTGCGGCCTTGTTCCCCCTTTTTTTGAGCGTGAAAGCAACACCTGATGAGATGGGAAGATAACTGCCAGCTTTTTTTCCACCTTTCCACTGCGCCCCAAGAGGGGATCAGATCATGGAAACGACTGTAAAATGGAGCTTTGTAAGCGTGTACAAACAAGACATCGGTGACCGCGTTTAGCAACTTACTCCAAAGTGAAGATTAAGTCTATGTGCTATGTTTGGCCTGCAAAGATAACAGGCATGATGAACAGAGCAGAAGTGAGGTCTCACTTGATGTTTACAGGCAACTAACAAAGAGGAAAAGCTTCACTTCTTCCTTTTTTATGACCAGCCAACATCTCTTAGATACCTAACAAAAAGCGGCAAGGCCGCTAAGGACAGAACCACCATTGTCTCAGAATGACACCAAAATCCTTCATCTCAACTCTTTAACATCTCTCAAAGCCAGACATGGCATGCTGTTTTCGGTGAGAGAGGGGGTGGCGTTGAGAAATGATCTTCCAACTCCCATCGGCCCAGAGCAAAAAAACATATCTGCAACTAGGTCTGAAGCAGCAGATGGATGTCTGGAAAGGTCATCAAGAGAAGCTACAGCAGCCTGAAATGCTACAGTGTCTCACATTACACAAGATCGCAACCTTTATTTCACTACCCACATCCATCTTTTCCCACAGAGTGTGCTTTAATGATAAGAAAAGGCAAGGTTTTCATCATGGACCGATTTGTGGAAGATGAGGAAAACTGAAGTGCACTGGCTGCAGGGCTGGACAGGACTGCATGTACTTTATTTGTTTGTATAAGCTAACTCTTCAACTCCCGAATGATTGCAGGCAAAAGGGTGAACATTTGTCAAAACATGCACCACCACTGTGTTGTATGTGACAAATCTTTTTAAATCCCATTAGTCTTTGAATTGAGATCTCACACAGCTTTTACAATACACTCACTTGAACATTAGGGCACTTGGCTAAATCACCACAAAATTTGGGACAAACCTTCAGGGGACTGACAAGAACGTGTTTAAAAGTTTAGCAAGATTGATTTTTTATGTGGTCGTTCAAATTACCCAAAAAATGTGACTTGTTAATGTGCGCAACAGCACGACGTCACACGCATGTCCGTGTGTTTATGGAAGTAACGATTACTGCAGTGTGTACTCTCCTAAAAGAAAACTGCACTTCTTTTTCAATTTTGTGCATCATCCACAATCCTTATGTCAGACATGAACACACATGCCACTCTTTTTTCTGCACGTTCTGAAGATATAAAAACAGACAAAAAGAGGCAGCTGAGAATGCACGTAATGGGACACACCTATTCCGCCTATAAAGCCTTCTGGAAAAAAAACCTAACAATGCTTTTTACATCATGTGACCTTTATATTAACAAAGCTACAGCGACATTGTTATTATTGTTATTAACATTGTTACGCTGAAGAACTACGTTCTAGGCGTAGTGACACTTCGCCACAGTATACTGGCTAACTAATAGCCGGCTAGCGACTAGCTGTACCACACACTTGCCCGCAGAGCATCAACATACTCACAACACTTCTGGCAACTACCGAAAGGTAACGCTGCATATCGGAGCTGCCGCCACTGCTGCTGTGTTTTTGTTTTTGAGTTTGGAAAAGTTAACGGTAGGTACAGCTTTCGTTTCTATGTTGCCCAGTGCGCCCAGGAAGGAGGTTCCGGTAATGCTTAAAATGACCAAAATACTGTCTAAAACACTAAGTATTACATGTTATCATGAATGTACCTGTTACTACATAGTCACAGCATGGATATAAAACCAAAAAACATTGTTGGAGGTTTTTGGAGGTGTTTTAATAGCGGGCTTTGTAAGGAGAATAGGTATGTCCTATTACGTACATTAATTACGTGCCTCTTTTTATCTGTTTTCATATTGTTACAGGGCTCCAGACTGTTACTAAATGGTCGCATTTTGAGACTAAAATATGAGACGTGAGTAGATTTTTCATATACTTGCGCATGTGCGACCAGATAAAAGTACGTCCGTTGACAAGGGACGCACTATGTCCCTCATTACCGTGAGAAAAATAGTGTGTAAAATGTGGAGTCAATCGACGGCAGCTTGTCACAGTCAAAGCCTATCGATGCTAGCGTGTGTGATCACACTCGTTTCAATCCCATTTGATCGACTTTTCTACCGTCTTTGTGTACACATTTTGCCTGGCTTTCACTTTATTCTGTCTCTCTGGCAGCAGCTCGCTAGCTAGAGTTATCCGCCCAGCCTCTGGACCACGGTCTCCAAATGTGATTTTTTTTTTTTTAAACCACTATAACATTTTGCCTTTAAAACAAACAAGCAATGTGTTTCGTTCAGCGCTCGTTTTTGTCCCACAGGGAAGCTAGCTGGGAAGTGGCTGTCATGTTCATGGTGTACGTGCTAACAAACTTTTTTAAGTGTCTCTTAACAAACAACCTTGCTCTCTGCTCTTGTTCTCTCCACTCTGATTTTGAATAGCTCACCAAAGAATATTTGCTTCAACTCTTAGTATTTTTATAACTTCAATTCAGACATGTGTTTAATGACGAATGAGCACAAAATAGCATAAAGACAATGAGCACACTGTTTGAGTGGAGATGTGCTTTGTAATTAAAGTACAATTGAATGTTGCCTGTCACATAAAACACAAATAGCTCACCTCTCCTTTCTTTTTCTTCTCTTTTTTTTTGTCAAAGTAGCTTTAACAGTGCTGGAAGTTGGATACACCTGCACTATCATAAACCTGGACACTCAATTTATACTGTTTTATACTGTCCTGTTTAAGCAGGACAGATTTCTGTGACAAAGATATTTAAATAGTTTAATTGTGTTTATTATCTTATTTTTAACAAAGAAATATATTATTGAACAACTAATTTCCAATGTATTAGTATTACACTAAAACAGACATCAAATTACACAATTAAAGGGTTGGTAATAACAAGGTTTCCCTTATTTAATTTTGTAGAAGTTGGCAACCCTACCAGTTAATTTGCGAATTTTATTTTATTATTATTGAATATTTTTTGATGCTGACAGACTTCTGCTCCAGAATTCAGCCCAGTAGTTGACAGTAATGCGTAATGCCAACCCACATTAACTCCTATTTCCAGTCTTATTTCAAATTGTTGTGATTGATTCTGATTTACAGTCAAATCTCAGTTTTTCTATGATTCGGTTTTTACTGGAAATTTTCGCCCAAATGTTGTCCCGTTTTTTTGTCCACTGTCACGGTTTTTGTACACTATTACAGCTAACAAACGAGTCCATTGGCCCTGTGCTGTATCATTTTGCAGAGTCGAATACCCAAACAATGCACCCTAGGTGTTGTTGTCTCACTGTCTGTGCATTTTCTATTGTGTGCGACTGGTAAGGTGCTAGGAGTGAAGGGGGCCCAGGCACAATTGGCCCAGTGTGACAGCGCCCTGCTGGTTGGATGCTAACTGTGTGTTATTGACTTGTTTCCTGCACAGTACTAACTGGAATGGTACTCAGTCGAGGACAGGTCTCCAGTAAGCCAAATATAATCTGTACCATTCCTTTTTTGCACTTTTTCACTTGGTTGACACATAAAGTAAGTTGTAGCTGCTGGATCTAGTGGGCCCCTACCCCACTTGGCCACATTCTCCCTTGGCCCATTGCTCAAAAAATGTTTTGTTGAAATCAGGTGTCATGAGCAAATGTAGTTTTCATATAATCCTTCTAACTAACCAAGAAGCTAACCAACACACGATGATCAAAACATAACATTGCATGTTTTTTTGGCAAACATGCTGGGTGCAATGTCAAAGTATCCTTGAGCAGGATAGTAAACCCGCAGTTGTCCCTGAAGCTGCGTCATCAGGTGAATGAGGTGAGAAGGTCAAAGAGCTTTGTGCATCTTACAGGTAGAAAAGCCATACACTGAAGGAACACGCCAGCAAACAACGGAGAACTTAGTCACCTGTATTTACTCGGATAAATAATTTTTTTCCTAGAGGAGACTAAGGGCAGCAAGAAAATGGGCCAGTCCAGCAAAATGGAGACTGTGGAGTATAAGGCGACAGAAACAGCAGACACTAATGTTAGCATGTGTGTGTTTTTTTTCTCACTGTGCATCAATAAATTGGTATGAGAAATATAGTAGCCAAGTCGCATGTAGTGGAAAAGGAGGCATGACTCTCTGGTGGGATTTGTCGTGTGGACAATATGATAATATCATTTATTATCCTAATGAAGACCACAGCAATGTTGGCTCGAGACAACATAGTTGGGCCGCTTGTGTTCAGTAATGTCACTGATAAGGGAAAAACAAACGTCTGGTCCAGCATGTCTGCTACCTGTGATGACTGATAGAAAGCAGCCCCTTTGGGTCCCTGCATGAGGGGGCGGCCTTGTAACAACGACCCCCACCTCCACCCCCAGTCGTCATAATCATCCCAAACAAGCTCCCATGTTGTTTTGGGGAGGCTTTGTTAAGCACGTCAGGGGCAGGATAACACCCCTGCCGCTTCCAACAATTGGTCGGCCATTGCTCTAGTGGAAAATACTTAGAGAAGGGGGCCCCCCGAGAGTTGGCAGCGGCATGCCGTTGCATTTCAAACATTTCAGCTTGATGTGTCATGGAAAGGGCGCCGGATACAAATTCTCCTGTGCTTGCTCTTGCAAATTAAATCAGTCAAACTTTTCGGTAAGAAAAGGGGACGATTCTCCAAGCTGCGTTTCGGGTCTGGCTGTCCCCCACAACCAACCTCAACCCCTCCCTTGCCTGAAGCGACTACTCATCAGTGGGTTTAACGGCCTGCTGATGCGTAAAGCAGAGGTTGAGCTGGTGAGTAAGCATGCTCACGCCAATCCTTGGGGGCTTTTCTGGAATATTCCTTTTATGGCATCTCTTAAGAGGAGGAGTTGTTGAAGGTCTAATGGAGGAGCTGACGGCAGAAATGAGCCAGTGCTCACTCTAAAAATAAGAATCAACAGTTGATTATGTCCTTTTGTTTTAGCCCAAGTGAGGAGTTATCTGACCTGGGCCCGGCCGTGTTGCAACAGGACTGCTTGAAGCAAACCAACTGGGGATTCCCAAATCACAGCTGCAGGAATCATGTGTGAAATACAGGTTTTTTTTGCCTTGTGGTTGTTGTTTTTGTTCCCGCCTGCTTCTCTTTTTCAACGGTGTTGTATAAGGCGCGGGGGGGGGTGTTTAGAGGAGTGAGTTAGCAGGAGCATGCTCGCCCGCCCACTCCCTCTCCAGTCTTCCTCTCCTGCTTCCTGTGGGATTGAAGAGGAGGATGGCTTTAACAGGGAGTAAGTTGGGGGGGAGTGCAGCTTCTTGGCTGCAATGGTCCTTAACAAGAATAATGTGAGGAAGTGCATTTTAAGAGAATGGGAGCACATTATTGGAATTCAAATGGAAAGGAATTGGTGGGGTTGTGTTAGTTTTGAATAACAGGAATTGGATTGTTTGGGGCCTTTGCAAAAGGGAGATTTATCTGAATCTCAGCCCAGCTGTGTGTACATAATCCCAATAAATGAACTTTGGGGACCGCTCATGTGTCTGCTCACAATAAGGTGCATCTTTGAGCTGTCAATGTGCAGTTACATGTTGTTTGTCGATTATTCATAGCAGCAGCAAATGATAACCAGCATGCTTTCAAAGAGCATCTGGTGAGTCAGTAACTCTAAAATTAATCAACTTGCATTGACCTTTGTGTTCATTCTCATTTTGTTCCTGCAGGACATATCTGATTCTTTATCCGCTAAATGCTCTTCCAAGTGTATCTGCTGCTCCAGGCTACTTTCTAAATTGTGTTGTTGTCCAGAAGCTGGTGTTTGGAATAATGCAGGGGAAGTTTCTCTAGTATGGAGCCAGAACACTGACACTGAAAATATATTTTTGCATTGTAGAAAAAGATGTATTCATACAAAGGGTGTAACAGTACACCATAATCACGGTTCGGTTCATGAATGAACAGTACAAGAACAAAATGAAAACAAATCAGGCTTCTTCTTGTTGCTAGACATAAGCTGGATTTCACTGTATTTGTTTATGGAGTCAGCGCGTCACTATATTGAGAGACGCCTCTTGTCCGTCACATAATGTATTTCCTGTGTGACTTTGCTACACCACTGTACCATACGGAATGTGCCGTACCGTTACATAGCTATTTGGCACTGAAAAACATTCAATTAAAAAAACACAGACCTAAAAAAACACTTCAACCAATTACTAGTATGATAATTTGAATTCATTTGGATTTACATGAATGAAATGTATCAAAGTTAGTAGAGGCATTAATGTGTTTGCTCATCTGCTAGAATAGTGTTTCTCAATGTTGTGGATTATATGAACAAATAAGTAAGTTTGATGAATATTTTGTGCATTAAGACTGTTTAATCTTGAAGATTTCATTTACGTTGGTGTTCCAATCCCCGCACGGCGCAGCAGTGAAAACCTTTCACTGTGAGTGGGGATTCCTCCCAAAAATTTGGCTTTATCATTGGATACTGCTATATCATGATCGTTAGATTTTCCCCTTCGTAATAAATTAATATGCAGACTTAAACCATAGCCATCGTGAGTGGACAAAAAAGTGAAGCTGAAATTCAACCCACTCAGACGGAAGGATGCCAACATTAGACTGTAGTAAAAGATATGTAGGATGGTTACTTATCTATTTATGAGCGCTCATGTGAAACTTGTGTTACTACTAAAATGTTACTATGCAAAATGCAAGTTTTTGACCCGTAATTAGTACAAAATTACCGAAATATCCGGTGTATAAGCCGCTACTTTTTTCTCAAACATTGAACCCTGCGTCTTATACAGCCGTGCGGTTAATATGTGGTCATTTTCAAATCTTGTGATTAGAACTACTACTATTACTACTAATTGTTTAAATATGTATTTCGGAAAACGCTATTACTAAGATAGTCCATCAATACGGCAAAAAAAGTTCAGGAAACAACCAAGAAACGCAGAGAAGCCACCATTCTCGGCGTTTGCTAACCCTGTCAGACTCGTTAAGTGTAGCCAGAAGTGCACACTCCAGTTTAGTGAGCAACAACAAGTAAAAAAAAATGAAATAGCAACAATAGTAAATAGTAATAATAAAAATAGGTGACGGGATGTAGACGCATTCTTCTTCTTTTTGTTTATGGCAGGTTGCAACCAACGTTTAGGTGCATACTGCGACCTACTGTACCGGAATGTAGACACGTTGTGCACAGTGACAACCTGGTAGTCACAATCTTCCATCATAGAAAACACACAAAGAAATTATGCTTTCAAGTTAAATGGGATGGATTTGGCTGTCAGAGTAGGAACTGTGCAATTTTTGCACAAGTCTGTCGGTAGATTCTTAGAGCGTGGAGTTGGAAAAAAACACTATCTACAACAGGTTTTGGAAGGTGGTACAACTGACAGATGAAGAGGACACTGAGAGCACACCGACGATGTACAGTATGTGACGAAGGAATTATGACGTTCAATTTTGACACGGAAGAGGAAGACTTTCGTGGTTTAGTAAAACCAAGAAAGTGTATCACTTTTCTTGTAGGCTACTGTCATCTATGTTACATGCACTATTTGGCACTGTTTAATTAGCCGTGTTGCACCATTGTTTAGCACGCACTGTTTGGGAAAAAAATCATTTATTTTCTTAAAGGTTTAAAAAAATCTTCCTGTGTAACGTATTTCTGTGCACTAAACATCCCATTTTATAACGTGGACACCTGCGGTTTATACTGTATATGCACAAATCAGCTTTTTCCTCTAAATTTAGTAGGCCTTATACACTGAAATTTAGAGGTTTATGTTTTTTAAGTGTGCAGGAGTAGCGGGTACATGGCTTCAGGTCAAATGACTGAAGGGGTACGCCACAGTAAAAAGTTTGGGAACCACTGCTCTACGGCAAAGTGCGGCGACCATTTTGTTTTCATACCTATTGACAATTTGGAGTCGCAAATTAACCTAACATGCATATTTTTGGAATGTGGGAGGAAGCCGGAGTACCCGGAGAAAACCCACGCATGGATGGGGAGAACATGCAAACTCAGAACCCAGATCTTCCAGATCTCCTGACTGTGTGACCAACATGCTAACCACTAGGCTACCGTGCAGCCCAGTAGAGAAAAGACCTTGTTGCAATTTTTAGTGTCTGTTTTATTTTTCAATGGGAATACTTGTGTCACTCCATCTTTGTCTACAATGCCAAGATGTATTTTTATGTAACATTGTCAGCTCTTAACATGTGCCAAAAGCAGTTTCATTCAAGCGACAGTCAATGTTTTCAATAGAGCTAACCTTATTATTATTATTACTAGTATATATTTTATTGCCCATATACAGTATCAAACAATTGGACGGTGTCCAGCGGTATACATCATGGCCATTGACAGCCATACGTCTAGACCTTTCCTTCCCTCCCCTCCTCCTCCTGTCGTCAGTAGTACATTATGTTAGATTCCGTCCATCCGTCGTCCTCCCCCGGAGACGAGAATCAGCTACCATCTGGTCCAGCATCACAGGGTAGCCGCCTGGAGTGGATCCAGTGCAAAGATCAACTTCCTGACATGTCAGAGGAAGCTTGTGTTTCATTTTTTTATCCTTTTTTTTACTCGCCACCCTTTTTTGCCTCTCTGAGGCCTGGAGATGGTTGCTTTCTGGGTCTGAGGCATCTCCCACTCAAAGGAAGAAAGCGTTTAGTCTTTTAAAGCGAGGAGGATATCAATATCATTAAAATCACACTCATAAAAAATGTACCATACCACCAGAATATGTATACCGTATATCCTCATATAGTGGATGGGTGCGTTTATTAACTCAAATACAGAAAGCGCCAGGTGTCTACAGTATTAGGGGTTAGATATTTAATAGGAGGCAGGATTTTTGTTTTGTACAATCCATTTTAATTGTAATAAATATAATATTCAATATTGTATTGACAATAATATGAACAACTCTGAATATAAGACAAACCCTCCTAATGCTAAAGACAAAATTAATATTTAAGCTCATGTTTTAAATGTTTAAACTCTGCATACATGACAGCCCTTTTTTTCTCAGGGGAAAATACCGTTTTATATTCGAATCAGATTGTAATGCACATTGCATGGGAATTAAGTGAAGGACAAGGACAAGAAGGACAAAAAAGCCAAAAACCTACCACTTCCACACGGAATGAGAGGAGAACCTTTTTTTCATTTGATCTCAGCCATGGCATGTTGGCTTGGTTCTGCTGGCTCATGTAGCCAGTCTCCATGCAGCGTGAAAGGTAATGTAATCTAACGTCATGTCTCATAACATTACTGACACCTAATGACAAGAATACTACATGTAACTTGTCTTTCAATATGTTTTGACTAATAATAGGCCATAGTCAACCACGAAACAGCGATCATTTATTAATTAATTATTTTTGAAAAATTCGATTATAGTGAGGGAGCGATATTTGAACCTCGATATAGCAAGGGGCGACTGTATATGAAATCAAGGTCAAAACTACATTTATTTTCTTTACTAAAAAGGCATTTCTTGTTACCAGGCGCTTACTACGTTAGATCGACATGCTTATCTTAAGTAATAAAGACTAAAATATGAGATATATTGCTTTAAATAAGCAAGATATTTGGGTAACAGAACAAGAAAAAACTTGTGTACCGTGCTAAAGACAACTACCGCAATACATGATGGTATCAGTGAGGGTGATTTGTAGTGCAGAAATAGGGTTCCATGCTTTTTCCCAAGCAAAAAAATAAATGTTCATGCTTGCTTTAAACTTGTATTTTATTGAAATTACCAACATTTGTTTCAACTCAAAAGTATAGTTTTAAATTAAATTAAATGCGTCTGGTGCAGTTATACCTGCCTCATTTTCTGCTGTGCATACACACAACCATCTAAAACAAAAACCACACTTTGTAAAAATAATAAAATACATTTCATATTTAATAAATTAATAAAATAAAATAAAATAAATAATTCACAATTCATTTCAAAGTGGCAATAAAGATCATTATACGTAATACATCAATGGTTTAGTTCCATAGTACAATTCACTAGTATTTCAAGTACGTAGCCTTCATTATCTCCACAGTTCATGTACACATACAGTTGGCTATTAAACATTGCACTTGTAAAATAAACTAAAACAATTATCGAAATGACAATACAGCTGAAGCCATAGCAACATATAAAAAAACTTAAGCAATGAGAAGATTTTGCAATTGATCATAAAATAATAGCAAAAATAACAACTAAGTGTAGAAAAACACTTTCGGTTCAGGGTGTCCATGGCACATCCATCCATCCATCTTCTATGCCGCTTCTCTTCATTAGGGTCACGGGTATGCTGGAGCCTATCCCAGCTGACTTTGGTTGACAGGCGGGGTACACCCTGGACTGGTCGCCAGCCAATCGCAGGGCACATATAGACAAACAACCATTCACACTCACATTCATACCTATGGACAATTTAGAGTCGCCAATTAACCTAACATGCATGTTTTTGGAATGTGGGGTACCCGGAGAAAACACACGCACACACGGGGAGAACATACAAACTCCACACAGAAATGCCCAAAGGCGATTCGAACCCAGGTCTTCCCAATCTCTTGACTGTAACTGTGTGGCCAACAAGCTAACCACTAGACCACCGTGCGGGTCCACAGTTTACTTTTTTTAAGGTTTTGAATGGAATTAGCTTCTACAAATGCAATGAGGACTTTTATTGTATATATATGCATCTTACCAATATTTTAGTTGAGTAATTTTATCCGGAATTTGGATGATAAAGATGATAAATGCAGTTTTGCATGCCACTTGAAAAGTAGTTTGCCGCCAGCCGCAATGGAAGCAACGTTGCTCGTTGTGTCTCGAGAGAGACATGAGCCACTTCTTCTCTGAGAACAAGCCCAAAACATCAGGGAACTTGGGAATTTGCAAGTGACGTCACAAAAAACAAGGTCAAAGTTGCTTATAATAAGTGGACCTGGCAGCACTGAAAAGAAGCCGCTGATTGCTTCTGGCTATCATTCGATTCATAGTGCTATTTAACCGAGACCACTGTATCGAACGGTTTGATGCAGATGCATGTGTTGTTGCACCCCGAGTAATTAGTAATTTATTCAGGTTGATGATGCCGATTAATTGGGGCTATTTGCACATTGAGTCTCAACTGGTGGGTTGTGACCCAAAAGTGGGTCGCAGTGCCGTTTTCAGTGGGTAGCAGGTCTATTATTGACTCACTGTCCGTGAATGCACCTTGCATTCTTGTCTTGCTCTGGCAGCATGATGTGTGTGCCATGTTTATGGGCAACTTTGTCAAGCATGAGCGGGAGGTGAAGGACATCAAGTGTGCACTTAATGTCCTGTCCGTCCAACACACAGCTGCAGATGTCTGCTGGAGAAGAGCGGGCCATAAAGAGAGACATGTCACCACAATAGCTCATGTTGTGTTTTAAATAGTACTTTTTAAATATAAAATATTTGAGAAGTTTGAGTTGAAAAATATTTGCAATTCGGGTCTCCACTTGTCATTAAGGTGTGACGGTGGGTCCCATAGCCAAAGCAGATGAGAACCACTGTATTAGAGCAGAGAGTTAAGGAAATATAGTATAACCACTTCTACAGCTTAGCTGTTCAGAGAATTTAGGAGGAAGTATGCATATAAAGAAATGAGGAAGTTGATTACTTCATTGTTTTTTTTCTCTGATGCTGAGGGTGAGGAGCAGTGCAACCTGATTTAAGTGAAAAATGATTTGTGTCCATCCAGGACATCTAATGAGAACTATGGGAAGGAGGGTGTGATCATTTAGCTCTAAATAAGGCAACTCAGCGATGATTTGTAGTATTACATAAGATACTTTGGCATAATGTTGTTGACAGGAAAGGGGAAATAAACAAGAATGCCAGTTAGCATCCAAACAGGCCTTTGATTATGTATATGTTTTCATGTAATTGAATGAGCAGACTGTTGATGAGGTGTAATTCAATTGCAGGTAGTGAGCAACAGGAAGCCAATGCAGCTTGCTCATTTCTCTTGCGTACTGTAAAAAAAAAAAAAAAGTGATTTCAGTGCGTATTGGATGTCTGAAAAGAAACCATTAGATGGCTTTTGAGAGGATATTTCATCGTCCCAGGGTTTGAATTTGTGGACTTTTTTATTGTTTTGTCTGAAAACACAGTTTGTTCCACGGTGTAATTGAGGAACTTAAAATGTGAAATTTATGGCCGACCGGGGTCGAATTCAGCATCGTTGTCTGGAGATAAATCTTAAAGATATTGGTTTAGTTTTGGTCTTTTTAGTATAGCCCATTAAAATAGATTTGATGCCAAGCGATGCAAGAAGAAATTAAGATATCACAGTTTGGTTGCAGCGCCTCTTGCATAATAACGGCATGCAAGCAATGTGCAATAACTTTTTAGGTAATGTGACATTAGGCAAGCTGGTTGCTGGGCAGTTGAGGTTGAAGGTTGCAGGTTATGTTGAATTTTGACTGTGAACAGGTTTTAATTTGTTACATTTTCTTAGTTAAGCACAAAATTATAGAATTAATCAAATTGTTTTGTGCTTAGTTAATACATTTTTGTATTTATTTATTTTTATGCACCTATTCATTTTTATTTTTGAACACTTCTTTTTTTCTTGTTCTTCTTTCTGTTTTTATTTTCTTTCAATAATTCATATTGAACATGATTTGTGACAATGACAATTGTTTTATTGCAGGTGTGTTGAAAGTGGCCATTAGTAGTCCACATTTTGGTTTTTACTGGCCCATGGCACATTTTAAAAATACAATTAAACAAGAAAACTAAAAAAAAACAACAGCAAAAAGTGCAAAAAACACCAAAAGGTCATAACAGGAGAAAAAGTTGACACTTTCACGAATAGTCACTTATGACACAAAACACGCAGGCTGATTTCAGAATAAAGTCTTAGCATATCTACATGGGTTGGTTTTAGCTTGTTTACAACATGAAATTATAAAAATGGCTCAGGAACTGAATGTGTGTCCCTGCTCTATTTTACTTGTGCCTGAAAAGAAAACTTATGCGATTTCTTACTGGGTATAAACACATGCACGCACGCACGCACACACACTGATCCTGTAGCCCCAAAAAACAAACATCTACTTGCATACACACTTGACCTGCAATGTTAGTCCCCAGGTAAACAAATATGGTGTGGTTGATCAAGTCCTGTTAAATAACACATATAATAATCCCAGTGCACACACATGCACAGCCACTCCTTGCTGATGGACTTAATACATCCATGTGAGGGCAGCAGGAAGTGAAGCAACAGCTAATTAGGCTTTGTCACTCATAGTCTGCGTAAGCACAAGCTCAGCCCCACCCCTTTGTCCTGTGCTGCAGGTATTTGGGGCATTCCATCACACTTGAGTCTCAACCATCAAATCTTGGAACACTCTTAGTACAGTACATTCAGTGCATGGCCCCAGGTCCACAATATGTTTATTACGGTTTATGTATAAGTGCACTGATTCTTGCTGGGAGATGATTCTGGTATTTTGGTCACCTTATTTTGCTACATTACAGAGGAGGTCTACCACACTACAAAAAGTAGAATCATCACGTTTGTGACATAAAAAACAACAAAAATAAGTGATTGAAGAAAGTCCAAAGTGTATTTTTTACTCACTTTTCATTTCCCACGATGTTATATTCCCATTTTATACCGCATTCATTACAATTACATGCAAATGTGTCATGGCCAGTAATGCAGAGTCACCAATGACAACTCACCAAAGCCACAAAAGGATTGCAATCCTGTGGGAAACGCTGTAATGGTAAGTCATATTAATACAGAGATACAGTCGTCCCTCGCTCCATTGTGGTTTGAACATTGCTTCCTCACTTAATCACGTTTAAAAAAAAAAAAAAAAAAGTATAAATTTTTTTATAATGGCTGTTTTGTGGTTGACTACAGCCTATTATTAGTCGAAAAAAATGCATATTAAAGCAAATTTTATGTATGTGGGAAAATGCCATTCATTTCAATGGGAATTTATGGACCAGAAAATGGAATTCCTGGAAAATGGGAAATTTTTGGAATGTGGAAAATAGCTCATGTTTAGAGGACTCTAATGTTAAAAACTGTATTTAGCATATTGTAAACAGGTTTTCTGTGCTTTAACTACGAAAATATTCAGTTTTCTTGGCAGAAATTCAAGCATCACGGTCGGGTGTAGAACCAATTAACTGCGGTAAATGAGGGAATACTATATAACTTTTCTTGTTCTTGTCAATGTGGCTGTAATGATCCTTCATCCTTTGCTGCGCTTTAATATCGGAATATTACAACGTTATTCTCGTAAAATGTAAACATTCTGTAAGATATGGCTTTTTTTATAAAAAAAAAAACCTTTTCAAGCTTTTTCCTGAAAATGTGTAACTTTTTTTAACCACCTATTTAACATCTTTCTCTCTTTTTTGTAAGAACATAACAGTGCGGCGTCTTGTAAAATTTAGACTTAATTCTGGTAAGATTATGACTTTTTAAATTAAAAAATGCTTTCTTGTTGCAAGATTTAGACTTTTTTCTTTTATATACTGTACAACCCATCCATTTATACATTTTTTTATGCCGCTTATCCTAATCAGGTTCGCGGGGGTATGCTGGAGCCTATCCTAGCTGACGTCGTACATGAGGCGGGGTACACCCTGGACTGGTCTCCAGCCAATTGCAGTTTATATACAACTTTTTTTAGTTTTTTTTTTCCACTTTTTAAAATTTTTTTATTGTAACATTACGATTTTTTCATAATGTAACGTTCCACTTTGTAGTACAGAATCGAGGAAAAGACTTCTTGAGACGTCATCTGTACTTCTGTGAAGAAGGTGTCGGACGTTTCGCTCCTCATCCGAAGAGCTTCGTCAGCGAACTAATAAGTGCTGGTAGCTAAGGCCTTAAATACAGTAAGAGTGGGCGGAATTGGTGTGCCAACACCCTCCTCCTATTGGTTCCTAAGGAACCTCCTATTGGTTCCTATTGGTTCCTAAGGAACCCTCCTCCTATTAGTTCCTAAGGAACTAATAGGAGGAGGGTGTTGGCACACCAATTCCGCCCACTCTTACTGTATTTAAGGCCTGAGCTACCAGCACTTATTAGTTCGCTGACGAAGCTCTTCGGATGAGGAGCGAAACGTCCGACACCTTCTTCACAGAAGTACAGATGACGTCTCAAGAAGCCTTTTCCTCGATGTACAACTCCTGTACGACTGAGAGCCTACACAGATGTAGTACAGAATATTAGAAAGTCGGTATGATGCACTTGTACACCTCTGTAGTCACATAAACAACTGTTGTTAAATCATTGGACCATTTTTGGGGTTCGTTAGATTACAGTGAGAGGAAAATCAAACTGTCCCATCAAGGAACGCTTGTGGTGGTTTGTGTGTTGATTCAACCTGACCTTGTTTCGCTCTTGCGCGTTGCGGCCTAATAAGGAAGTCACTTTATGGTCCTGGCAGGCTATCAGGCCATTTACCACCTGCAGGACTGTTAAGAAATCACTCCAGGCAGAATGTTTTCTTGTTTTAGCAATCCCGTGTTTTTCTCCATCCTTGCGTAGCACCCAAGTCTGGAGTGTGTATGGGAGGGAGGAGGTTTTGCTTACATCACCTGCCTCAGGAGAAAACAGCTGGTATATATGCTTATAGTTGCTGTACAAGCCAATTAGGAGTCGCTAGTATTTCAGTCAGCCAGCGATGCCCAATTCAGACTGTTAACACACGTCTGTTGTGCATGTTTAATACCATTTTAGTTAGGGGAATAATTGCACAGCTTGCATGGCTCCGCTAATTAATTTAAAGCTGGTTGGTGTGCCTGACTTGTGCAGGACAGTTGGGTCGGTTCATGTCAGAGACGACCCTCAGGGACAAACTAATGAGGAGGCCGAGGGAGGATGACAGGAGACAGATGTTTGTGGCCTAATTCTCGCTAATTCAGTGCCCACGGTGCTCTTGTTGTTGTTTTGCTTAAATTCAGAATAACTATACAGTACATAAGGACATTAAAAAGGCACACACACACATACGGTACACAACCTAATGAGATCCTACACAAAAGCTTGTCCAAAATTGTGCCTTGATGACGATAATGATGCTCAGAAAGGTGTTAATTTAACATGTTTGTTGTTGTTGAAGTGCACTGCATAGCACTGAGAACTGTTTCTAATATTTTTACAACCTTACTTACTGGAGTAATAGTCAAGTCAAGTCAAGAGATGCTCAAGTGTTTGTGCATCTCTGATGTGCAGGAGGAGGCTGTTCCACAGTTTAGGCGCAGCCACAGAAATAGTCAAAATATGATGCCATGCAGTTCTACACCACTGCAAATTACTACCACAAGTGTGCAGACCTAAACCTTATCATGCCCATAAGATGGTTTTGAATAGTTTCACTCTAGTCCTGTAGGTGGCAGTAATTTGCTGCTGGTCACGGTCCAGACTGTATCGTAATGTTATGGCTTTGTTCTCGTATGTTTATGACTCAATGTGACACGTTCTTATAAGATTACAACTTTCTTTCCCCCAATTTTTAAAAAACGGAATCATAATTTCAATCTTCTTATTGCAATGTTTATTTTTTTCTCGTAACATTCCGACTTTGTAATTAATTAATAATTGCAGTAAATATGCCGGATTTAGCACAGTGCTCATTTAGAGAAGAGGCACAGACGTAAAAACATAATATAATACCATAAATTTTAAAGGAAAACTGAATAAAACAGATACGCTAATACAGCTTCAATAAGAGCTGTAATAGAATAAAATAAATGGGAACATGACAACATTTTTTATCGTAACATTCAGATTTTTCTGATTTACATTCAAGTAGGTACATAATGGTTTTGGTCTCATAGGATTGCGACT
Organism: Dunckerocampus dactyliophorus; assembly: GCF_027744805.1. Taxonomy (NCBI): domain Eukaryota; kingdom Metazoa; phylum Chordata; class Actinopteri; order Syngnathiformes; family Syngnathidae; genus Dunckerocampus; species Dunckerocampus dactyliophorus. The sequence continues at coordinate 18,300,351 of NC_072820.1, read as the reverse complement.
TTATTCTTGTAAAAGTAACCGTTTTTTATTGTAAAGATGCGACTTTATTCACATAATTATTATTAATTATTTATTCTCACAATTTAAAAACATATTTTTTTTACACATTTAACATTTTAATATTGCGCCTTTATTCTTGTAAAATTTGAAACTTTATTCAGGTACAATTATGACTTTCCCCCAATAAATACAACTTCATTGTCCCCCAAAATATCATGCTATATTCTGACGTTTTTGTTGTAAAATTGCAACTTTAATTTTGTAGTTGTTTTTTTTTTTGTGCCCCTAATACTTCTTTGTCCTTTAAAATGCGTAAGAATTGTGAGCACATGGTTTGTCAGTCAAGAGCAAACCTGCTATGGAATGGTGTCCAAGACATATTACAGTGCAGCAGCGTTGTCATTTTTCTACTACACATCTGGAAGACTCTTTGGTTGTGAGATCCTGTTTCAAACCCGTAAATCTTGACTTTTAGGAGCAAAAAGAGAAAAAATCCATTATACGCTAATAAATGTGCTGGTAATATGAGAGAATGTATGTCAGTGTGCATGCTGGGTGGAAGTGTGTTCATTCACAGCAGTGGTGACTCTTGTGAGGTGCCAGTCAGAACTCGTCAGACCGGTTCTGGCTAGACTCAAAATGCAACAAGACTCATTCATTCTTTAGAAAACATCCAAGAAAAACAGTCCCCTTGTTGTGTCAGCACTTATCAGTAAGAAACATCTTTATCCCAACATTTAATGCTCACAGTAAAGTCTACAAAGTAAAGAGTAAAGAATCACAAGTGTGAATGCACCATCGTGTGAGCTCATCACTTGCTTTCACTTCTTTCACACATCAGTAGCGTGTTCTTCGCGATGACTGGGGAGGCCTGGCGACGTTGTTTTGTTCCGTGGTTGGTTTAAGCAGCCTGCGCAGTTTCCCGGCCTGTGCCAGTGTAAATGCAGCCGTCTCATTTTCAGCCATGAGCAAGATTTGTGCTTTGTTGTGGAGATTTGATTCCAATTGTAGACACAACCCACTGGTGTTATTTTTACATGAAAGCAGGCCAAGTTATGACTAGATGGAGAAAATGCACAAGCCTCTTTTTGTATGTGTGAGTGTGTGTGTTGTGTAATGTGTGTGATAGCACTGCAGGCCATAATCATTTGTGCCGTCGTATGTAGTTACAGATAAGATTGTCATGTTTGTTTTTCTCTTCCGGCAGTGTGCCAAGGCATCACCAACCGTTTAAACCTGCTGGGGTCCAAAGAGGACCACTACTTGAACATGGTCAAGACATACAGCAACTGCACCGTGGTTCTGGAGAACCTTGAGGTCACATACATGGAGGAGCACCGCGACTTGTCCTTCCTCAGGGTAAAAATAAAAATGTATTTTTTAAAAAAAGCATACAATTGTTTCCCCAGGGGTGTCCAAAGTGCAGCCCGGGGGGCATTTTTGAGCAGCAGCTTGTTTTTTTATTGACCCTCGGCATATTCTAAAAATAAAATGAATTAATTATTCATCATATATTATTAAGTATTTGTCTAATTTGCTTTGTCACCTATAACACAAAGCTATGATGTGGATGTTCAGTTAGCTTAGCATATATTGACATTCAATGGTTTGCTTTTAGCATCCATAATGCACAAAATGTATCCTTCAATTTTTCTATATGCAGTCCTCGGTGGAAAAAGTTTGGACACTCCTGTCGGCAACATAAAACCTTTAACTGTGCAGGACATGTCACGTTTTACATTTTATGTGACATTCAAGTGTAAAAATAAGTTAACGACTGTTAATGTGGAAACATAAAACGATAAACCAAGTTTCGATTGGAATGCCAAAGGCCTATCATGAAGGTGATTCATGTGGCCTCACATGGGATTCAAGCTTCTTAACTGCAACAGATGTAAGAAGGCGGACAATAGAATTGTGACACCAATTACTTTTCATTACTTATTGTGTATACTATTCCTTCCTATTCTTCCTGAATAATTTGATGACAATTCAAATGTTTTGCACGATTTTAGAAGCATGTTCTTCCAGAAAACCTTGGTCGAATTCGGAAATATCTAACTTCAGGAGCATTTAACTTAAAATTGCAACTTTATTTTACATTTGAATACTGGGACAGACCCAAATTGGTTGGGAATTACAGCTGCACAAAAAAATTGTGATCAAATCATTTCAGTTTTACTTAAATGCAGCCGTTTTACTCAAGGACACACTTTGCACTGTCGTTAGCATGACGACTGACACTTCCTCGTCACTCAATCTGTCTCTGAGTCTCCCGGGCAAGCTAGCGGAGCCAACTCGCCCTGACACGCTTTTTATCAATCATCAGCTTGTGGGAGAAGAGATCGCAGTGCAGTTCTACAGTGGGACCTCGGTTTTTGTCATTAATCTGTTACAAAATGTCAGATGAAAACCGAAACATACACTATTGATCAAAAGTTTTAGAACAGTCCAATTTCTTTGGTTAAGATGGTTTGTCTCTCTTCCATTGTTAATTCCCTTTTTTCTTGTCGTTTTTTGTAGCAACAAATTACTTTCTCTAGGACTCTGCTGTTCACGAGGGTATAGTACCACAGTGTGTTCCGATCACTGTTTTTATGCAGACAGACGAGATAGTAAGTACTCCAGAACTTGTAGGAATTAGTTGCACCAACTGCCAAGGCATGATCATCCCCCATTTCTGCAGAACAGCTTTAATTTGTTGACCCATTTTGTGGTCCCTGAAACAGGCCTTTTTGTATAATTCTGAAATACACATTATTTTTCAGTTTTGTGTAACCTTGCCTTTTTTTAACCTCTGGCACTTACCTTCGTACCATTTCAAGCTTGTATTTCAATAAATAACTGGAAAAATTGAGGTGTTCTAAAACTTTTGACCAGTAGTATACAAAAATCGAATAATTTTTTTCCATAGGAAATAATGTAAATCCAGAATACTCAGAAGTAAGCAGTGCCTTTGAACGGCTCATCTGCGCAAGGCGCACAGTGCTTGAAAGGAGGAAGAAAGGAGACCGAAACTGACTTGTTCATCATTCTGTGTGTCTCATATGAACAAATACACCACCCACACACACAGAATAAAGATGATTTAAAGGATTCCCCGGCTGGAATCTGTCTATAGTGTCCCAACTCTAAAAGAACCATTATTCTGTCTTCACAGAAAATGGTTCACTAACGCATGGATGATTTGTTTGGGCAATGTTTGGCGGTATAAAGAACACAACCAGTGCGAGAGGCAGGGTACACATCCTACCTCTCTCCCAAAGTCGGCTGGGATAGGCTCCAGCATAGCCCAGTGACCCTAGTGAGGACAAGCAGCATAGAAAATGAATGGATGGATGGTTGGATGGATAACCGCAACATATTTTTGCCAATTATTTTTGGTGAAAACCACATCCTACGCAAACTAGGGCGTACAAAAATTAAGGTTCCACTTAAATTTACTTTTTTTTGTCTTTACTACATGCATGAAAGTACTGTCGAGTGAGCAAGGTTGACATGTTTTTGACTTAATGGATTATTTTGTCTTTCAACAGTGAGACGTCTAATAATAATGATAGTAGTAATGACTAGAAAAGCACTCAGAGTGCAGACATCCGCCACTATAAATATTAGTCCTACATTAATTTTATCTATTTTATATTTAGGTTGCTAATGTTAGCAGGCTAACATGCTAAAGTGAGCCTGCTAACACGTAGCATGATAACCCAATGTACCAGGAAGGCTAGATGTCCCGAGTGAGTTGAGAATTTCTTTGGAACGGTCTGAATAGGTTGAGAAATGTGGAAGTAGCTAGAACTCTTTAGATCAAAGGCATTTAGCGTCCTGGAAGAAAAAATGTGGGAATTTTTGTGCTGTGGCTAATTGCCTTGCTATTTTGCTGAATGAGATGATGTTGGAATGAGGTGAGAAATGTGGAAGTAGTAGGTTACAGCAGTTTTACGGAAAAGTGTGAATTTTGGGAAAATTTTGAATTTTTTTTCAGTATAAATATAGTTAGCCTGAATGTCCTGAACATGTTGAACAGTTTGATGTTGGAATGGCTTGAATCGGGTGAGAACTGTGGCAGTAGTAGCAGGTAATAATTAGTTGGAGGGAAAAGGGTAAATTTGGGGGAAATTTAGAATTTTGGATCACCCCCAAAACCATTTTTTCCATATCCCATTTCCGACAATTCCTGAAAAAGTCTTCCAAATCTATTCAGTTATTTTGAACACAAACAGATAAACAGACAGATAAACGCAGGTAAAAACATAACCTTCGTGCTTCGCCTGCACTTTGCGCTGTGCTTGGCGAAGGTAATAATTTAAAAAAAAGTGTAATTTCTTTCAAATGCAAACACATTGTCCTTAACCAAGTGTGTGCGTTTGTGCTAGTGTAAGTGAAAATACCATCCCAGAGAATTGTGACTTCAATTCTAAGCAAATCATGTTATCATCATTATCAGATATTTTTTGCATATATGAAAGGGCTTACCATTTCTTAGTAAATGCTGTTTGGCTCCAATTGGAAGTAGCTGATTGGTTGACCTACAGACACAAGCAGTAGCAGCATAACTTGAAAAAACTGCCAAGTGAAGGAAGCGACCGTTATACAGTATGTAGTTGCAGATACATGATGAACTGGTTGTATCTTGCCTTTTTCCATCTACATTTTGTTAGCTTTGTTTCCAACACTTTTCCAGACAATAGAAGAAGTGGGTGGTTACGTCCTCATCGCCCTGAACACAGCCTCCAAGATTCCACTGGACAACCTTCGCATCATCCGTGGTCACTCGCTGTACGATGGAGGCTTCGCCCTCACTGTGCTGGCTAACAAAGCCTCAAGTCAGGGCACCAGCAAGCTCCTTCTCAACAGCCTTACAGGTCAGTGTCAAGAAGCTTTCTTTTCATTTTGTACAATAAATATGGACTGCGTAAGGTATGGGTGGAATGCTACGCCATAATCATGGTTCAGTACGGACCTTGGTTTGGTTCATTTTGGGCACAGTAAGGGGGGAAAAAATGAAAAACATCACATTTCTTACCATTCGTGTAAACATCTTCAATTATTTTTTTTATTAAACATACAAACCTACAACCTGCTCACAGGTAATTTTCCATTACAGTAAATTTGGATTCTTTATTGGTTGAAGTGCGGCATTGATCGTGCCAGCTTGTAGGTCTGTTCCTTATCTCTACTAAACAATGGCAGTACACCTCTCTTTTTTGATCCACTTTTCTTTGGATAAGGAGACGGAAGAGGATTTTCAAGTTCTGGCTTCTCCTTGGCACTATTGCTAGCTAAAAGCTGGGCAACACTGTATTTGTTTACAGACTACATGTGTGACTATATCGTTAGGCCGTTACACTTCTGGTTCCTCACTTAATGTTCACCGTGTGGGAACTCGGTACCTCAGTGTTCCTTACAGAAAAATCAGATGACGAACACATGTACGCTTACACCCCTAACTTAAAGAGAATTCAAGTTTTGGTTTTTGGTTTTCAGAAATTCTCAAAGGAGGAGTGATGTTTCACAAGAACCAGCTGTGCAACGTGGAGACCATCCAGTGGTACGACATTGTAAATGTGGACAATAAACCCAAAATGGAGCTGCCGGTGGCCAGCAATAACCCACTTTGTGAGTGATGCATTTCCCCTATTAGAGCACAGTCAATATGTGTGTAAGTCTTTAAAAAAAATCTCTTTCAAAGGTAAACAATGTCACTCAAGCTGCTTCAACGGATCCTGTTGGGCACCTGGCCCCCAAAACTGTCAGACTTGTAAGATTTTTTTCTGTGATTGTACCTTAAAAGACGTGAGTAAGCAAGTATACGTCATCATGATGTGTCCTCTACATTGTGCAGTAACCAGGTTGAACTGTGCACAGCAGTGCTCCAAGAGGTGCAAAGGACCTTCACCCAGTGACTGCTGCAATGAGCACTGTGCTGCAGGATGCACAGGACCCCGACCCACCGACTGTCTGGTGAGCAGAAGATGATAGCAAATCACATTAATTCAGTTTATTTCAAAGAGAGTATTAGTGCCACACTGGAAATAAAATGCTATGTTATGAAGGCTCTGAGAAGAATGTTATAATATTATGACTAAAATATTTGTATTAAATAGATACATAAATACAAAGAGGGCCGCACGGTGGTCTAGTGGTTAGCATGTTGACCACACAGTCACAGTCACAGTCAGGAGATCGGGAACACTTGGGTTTGAATCTCCGATGGGCATCTCTTTGTGGAGTTTGCATGTTCTCCCCGTGCGTGCTTGGGTTTTCTCCGGGTACTCCGCTTTCCTCCCACATTCCAAAAACATGTGTTTTAGGTTAATTGGTGACTCTAAATTGTCCATAGGTATGAATGTGAGTGTGAATGGTTGTTTGTCTATATGTGCCCTGCGATTGGCTGGCAACCAGTCCAGGGTGTAACCTGCCTGTCGCCCCAAGTTAGTTTTTTTCCTTTTCAGAATGTCCCTAAACACTCCTTTACTACTTTGTTCCACGTAAGATACTCATACTATGAATCTCGTAAAGCTGCGACTTTATTATTGCAGGATTATGACTTTATTCCCATTAAATTAGTGTTTTTTTTCTTCTAATATCATGACTTAATTCTTGTAAAAATACAACTATTATTCTCCTAAGATTGATTAAACTTTGTTTTGAAATATAAAAATGAATCCTTATTCTTGTAAAGTTAAAAATTGTTTTTTAAAAATACAAATTTATTTTCAGCTGTCAATACACCACCATTTCCCATATAGATGTGCAGATGTATTATAAAGATTTACAAGCAAATTTACAAGCCATATATTAAAATTAGCTGAATGTGATGGAGTGGGTGCATATGCTCTTAAAGGAAAACAGCACTTTTTTTGCAATTTTGCCCATCACCCACAATCCTTATGTGAGACATGAACACACGTCTTTCTCTTTTCTGTGCATTCTAATGTTATAAAAACAGATAAAAAGAGGCAGCTCTTTAATGCACATAATGGGACATAAGCCGCTAGAAAACTTGAAAAAGTTCTAAGACTGTCAAGGAACGGAGTGAGCCGCAGGTTGGAACCCAAGATGCGTGAGACGACGTGAGCTTGGAAGAAGTGTTTATTCCAAAACTCAAAAGGAGAAAAATGTACAACGCAGGCAAAAGTACAAACAAGGATCTAATAACTAAGGGGGACCCGGATGGCAGACGGGAAAAGGCAAATATAACAAAAGGTGCTACCAAAAGAGTAGATCTAGTAACAGAAAGCGCTGCCGAGTGATCAGGCAGGAATAGGCTAGCAGGATGCTTACGCTGCTGGAGTGTCCCGGCAGGGGAAAAACAGCAAAAGGCTAGGCAAGTGTTACGAGTAGCAGGTAGCATGAAATGGTAGCAGAGGAGCCTGGGTCGAGGAGTAGGAGTCAACGATCTGGCAACATTGTCTGGGGAGCTTGCATCTTAAAAGCAGCACAGGTAATCAGCCCCAGGTGTTGCCAATCATCTCCTCGTGTTGGTGTGCAGGGTGTACTGCAAAAAGAGCACAGGAGAGGGCAGTATCGCAGTACACAGCACACCACAAAGACGAAAACCACTGCTGAACAAAAAAACCATTAAGGCTCATCTCAGTTTTGCCAGAAAACAATTTGATGATACCCAAGACCTTTGGGCCCTCTGCATTTTAGAAAAAGAACATCATACCACCAGTAAAATATGGTGGTAGTAGTGTGATGGTCTGGGGCTATTTTGCTGCTTCAGGACCTGGAAATCTTGCTGTGATAAATGGAACTATGAATTCTGCTGTCTAACAAAAAATCCTGAAGGGAATTGTCCGGCCATCTTTTCGTGACCTCAAGCTGAAACCAGCTTGCGTTCTGCAGCAGGACAATGATCCAAAACTCACCAGCAAGTCCTCCTCTGAATGACTGAAGAAAACAAAATATGGGTGGCCCAACCAGTTATTAGGTTTAGGGGGCAATCACTTCATCACACAGGGCCATGTAGGTTTGGATATTTTTCTCTCTTAATAATAAAAAGTTTCATTTAAAAAATGCATTTTGTGTTCAGTTGTGTTGTCATTGACTAATATTTAAATGTCTTTGATGATCTCAAACATTTAAGTGTGACAAGCATGCAAAAAAAAAAAGAAAAAAAAAAGAAATCATGAAAGGGGCAAACACTTTTTCACACCACTGTATAGGACACACCTGTCTATTAGTCGCAGGTGTACATGTCGTAACATGGGATATTTAGTACACAGATGCTACACAGTGAGATTTTTTTAAACTTTTGATTAAATAAACAGAACAGTGTGTGTAATCTGGCTAGTTAAACAGTAGTTTACCAGAAAAATCATTCATCAGCGTCCTCCTCCTGGGAAATAAAACACCCCAATTAGTCTGTTTCAGCATCACATTTGAACAGCCTCATAATTCTTTTGTCACACACTTTGTCACACTCCTCACTCTTTCGCTCTTTGTGTGACTTTTGTCTCAAGCCATTCGCAATTTAGCTTGAGCTAAAGCTCTTCATCATGCATTAGTACAACCTTTCGAAACCCCTTGGTGGTAGTGGACGGTTGGCGGTCCGAGTGAATGCAAGCTGTAGTAATTCTACCCTTGATCAAACCTACGTGACGTTACTTCCACTTCACTCGTCCACGCCACTACTTCCTGTAGCTGTACTCTAAACGTCATGGGAAATGTAGTTTTTAGCCATAAGTTAGCTGCATCACTGTACAAACCGCAGGGTTGCATGAGAAAAGCATGAGCAAAAAGTACCGCCATATACACCGGAAATTACGGTGATTTGTACAGTGGTAGAGCCTAATATTATGACTTTAATCTCGTAAATTGGAGACGTTATCGCAGGATTATAACTTTGCTCTTGTGAAATTAGTGTATTTTATTCAACATTGTTCTCGTACAAATACAGCCGTTATTCTCGTAAGATTGAGATTCATTTTAAAAAAATATTTTTTTGTTATTGTATTTATTGTAAAAATACAAATTTATTCTCATAAGTGAGATTTTTTGGGGGGAGATTACATTTTTTTTCTTGTAAAAATCCAACTTTATTCTCATAAAATTGGGACTTTAAGATGATGACTTCTCAAAAAATATGACTTTGTTCTGGTAATACTACTACTTTATTCCCACACTGGTCTGTGGCCCTTATACTATTTAAAATGATTTACATACAATGTTGAGGCAGTAATAGGACATACAGCAAAGTGCGCATTAAGGAATTATTTTGCTATTTTTAGAAGGAGCCCCCCGATTATTTACAGTACGTTCTCATCATTTTCAAAAACCCCTGTCATGGGGTATTAAAGGGCGTATTAGGTTGTGTATTTAGCAACTCTGAGAGCGCTGAGTCTGAGGCCACCACTGAGGAATGCAGTGTTATCATTAGCCTCTCTTTATGTTTGTGCTGCAGGCCTGTCGGGACTTCCAGGACGACGGGGTGTGCAAGGACTCCTGCCCGGGCCTCATGCGCTATGACCCGAACCTGCACCAGCTGGTGCCTAACCCGCACGGAAAGTACAACTTCGGCGCCACCTGTGTCAAGAGCTGCCCACGTAAGAATGTCTTAACAGATGCTACGATAGATATTTATACTATTGCTACTTTGTGCATGAATACCTTGTAGTTGTCAGACATTTAGTGCTTCCTAGTTGAATTATAAACCTTACAGACAAGGAAAGAAAATGATTGAGTTTGTAGCCGTGTTAATGTCACATCTGTTCTGTCTGTCTTTAACTTTCACGTTTAACTATCATCACTGTTGCTTTATGTTTGTAAGTTACTGCTAGGTCATATGGCAGTGTGCCATATTGTATGATTCAAAAGTAAAACACACGGTGTTTACAATTCTCCTCCCAGATAACTACGTTGTGACCGACCACGGGGCGTGTGTGAGGACCTGCAGCGGCAACACTTATGAGGTGGAGGAAGGCGGCATCAGGAAGTGTGCCAAATGTGATGGACTGTGCCCCAAAGGTGAGGCACTAAGCTGTCACTGTGCAACAAGGGGACATCCTCATGACTCATCCTTGCACAGATGTCAATCATTACATTTGCATTCTCGTACTGTGTTCAAGTGCACGTAGCCCCAAGTAGGGTGGCGGACAGGGGTAAACGCACAGCAATGTTCAAACAGTCCAAAGACAGAAATGATCCAAAACCATAAACACCATAAAACAGACGCAACGGGAAATTTCTGTTAAAGTTACAAATGCTGCAGTCACATAAATGCTGCAAGATCAAAAGCAAATGCAAAAGAAAACGTCTGCAAAGGTATAAAACATGCAAAAACCACAAAAACAACAGAATGAGAAAATATGCTTCAGCTTCACCAGGAAGTTAGCTAGGCTACCAGGGGCCGATTTGTAGGCCAAGTGTGTTTTTCGTTTTGGATCATTTTTATGTTTGCAGCATTTAGACGTTTCTGCAATTTTGTCACTGTTGGCCACCATACCCGAGTGCTCCCATTTCCACATACAACATTTTTATGCAAATATTCCAATATTTATCAGAATTATTTTACATTTTCAATTTGTGTATAAACAATAGCCACAATTTGACATTCACTTACACCGTTCACTGATTTTATCAGCAGGGAGACCCCTGTTGTGCCTGTGAATGTTCTCATTCATCCAGGTCATTGTATTCTCAGGGCATTCAATCGATTGCAACTGGACTGTTCAGGTTGTCTTAGAAGACGTTTCGCCTCTCATCAGAGCAGGCTTCATCAGTTCATGCTCAAAGACTAGGAGGGACACACACCAGTTAGACTAGATAGGACAACGCTGGTCTGAGAGCCTGGTGCAAGATCCAATGTATTTATCATCTAAAGGAGGAGGCAGGTCCCGACAGGAATGGTTGGCTCTTTAGTGGTGTCAAATGACGATCATTGAGATACAATGGAGTGGGGCGTCTGCCCGCCAACGATGGTCGTTGGATGGTATTACCTTCGTTAGCATCCCAGTCAGATGTAATGATGGTCATGGACCCATCCGAAAGATGGCTATGCTTTGTTTATTTCTTAGAGACTAAATGACTAAGTATTTTAGGAAGGGATGAAAGGACAGCATTGTATGTGGGAGAAAGGTGGTGTCGTTGACCCCGCCCTCTGTTCAGAGATGGCTTTTCTTCCTTAACATAGATGGCTTCCCTCACTCTTCTTTCAAACCATCCTTATTCCCTGTCCAGAATGTGTGCCTTTTTGTCCTCAAAGGAGAGCCTTTTGTCTTTGAGGTGCAGGTAGACTACAGAGTCTTGATGTGAAGAATTAGCCTGTTTGTGTTGTGCCACGCGCCAACTCAGTGGCTGCTTGGTTTCTCCAATGTACAAATCGGTGCATTCCTTACTGCACTGGACAGCATACACCACATTGTTCTTCTGGGTATGGGGTGTCCTATCTTTGGGGTGTACCAACCTCTTTCTCAAATTCTTAGCAGGCTTGAAGTGTACTGGTATATTGTGTTTGTTAAAAATCCTTCTGAGTTTCTCAGATAGGCCTGAGACATTCGGGATAACAATGTTATTGTGTCTGCTACTCTTTTCTTCCTCATCCACCTTGCTTTTGCACTTTTCACAAACGACCAGCTGTGGTAAACACAGGTTTTGAGGGCATCCCTCAGGTGCTTATGCTCTTTCTCTTTGGCCTGTTGGACTGGTGGGAACATTATCAGCTCTGTGTTGTAGGGTTCTGATAACACCCAGTTTGTGTTCCAGTGGGTGGTGCGAATCAAAACGTAGGTATTGGTCAGTGTGTGTGGGTTTTCTGTAAACACCAACATGGAGGCCCCCGTCGTCTGCAATGTGGACGTCACAGTCTTTGACATCCTCACGTGTGAACTGGATGCTTTTGTCCACTGAGTTAATGTGCTCTGTGAAGGCTAGCACTTCTTGGCTATCGGATCTATCTTGGAGGGTGTGGTCAAGGTGTAAACGTTGCCTCACAGTTTCCACTACATCCTGGGTTGGAATATAGCTGAACAAGGAGGTGACGTCGAATGAAACCATAGTTTCATTTTTGTTCAGTTTTAAGTGTCACAGCCGGGTCTGGAACCAATTAACTGCGATAAATGAGTGATTACAGTATGGTTATATATGATATAAAAGCCTCAGTATTTTATTATTATTATTTATATATATAGTATAGTTATATTATTATTTTTGAACTATAGATGTGATAATGGGACACATTTTTTAAACCAGCTAAATTGCTTAGCTTTGTCCAATATTTGTGCTAGACTAATAGTAAGATTTAGTTTTAATATTGAAGAGTATTAATGTAATGTTTTTCTAACATAACATTTCCAATAGTGACATGTAATGTCTTAATTGTTGTCAGTGTGCAATGGACTGGGCACAGGCCACCTGACACACACCCTGTCCATCAATGCCACCAACATCGATTCATTCAAAAACTGCACCAAAATCAATGGCAACATCGCGTTCATCCACACGTCCATTTACGGGTAAGTCGAGGATAATCAAAGAACAGCTGTCATGCACATGTACAGATTGCTGAATCTGGGACTTAATGTTTGCAGAGATACGTACACCAAAACACCAAAGATGGACCCCGCCCAGCTGGACGTGTTCAAGACAGTAAAAGAAATAACAGGTAAGGCACCTTTTTAAAAAATGTTATTCATACAAGATCACACTTAAGACTTCCTCTTCAGGATACTTGTGGATCCAAACATGGCCATCAAGCATGAACTCCCTCAGTCCTTTCGAGAACCTAGAAATCATCCGAGGACGAACCAAGCGGTGAGAGTCTTATAAGATTACAGTAAGCCCTCATTTATCGCGGTTAATTGGGTCCAAACCTGACTAGAAATTTTCACAACGTAGGATCTCTTATTTATAAATCGAATGTTTTCGTAGTTAGAACAAAGAAAACCAGTTTACGACGTTAAATATGTTTTTTTTTTAACATTATTAGAGCCCTCTAGACATGAAATAGCACCATTATAGTCACCTTTACACGCCTGTTGTTCAGGTCTGATCCTTGTGTCATTACTGACGACACCTAGTGACCAGTTTAGAATACTACAGTTCATCATCAATGAATCTGTCTTTTATATGACTTATATTCGTATTTTACTTCATTTACTAATTTTTATGCTTGAAAATGCTATATTTAGGCAAAGATATGTACCATTTGCTTAAATATTCATATATTTTGACTAATAATAGGCCGTGTTCAACTACGAAGCATGATTTATTAATTCATATATTTTAGAAAAAACATCATACAGTGAACCATGAAATTTGAGCCGCGAACTGACAAGGGACGACAGCACTCTTGAAAAAGACAAAAACCCAAGAGTTATCCGAGAGTGTCATAATATTTTTGTGCACCCTGCAGAGGAAGCCGCAGTGTAGTTATGACTCAACTGGAGATCAGCTATCTGGGAATGCGATCCCTCAAAGAAATCAGCGACGGAGACGTGGTCATCATCAAGAACCAGAACCTCTGCTACACCGAGGGAAACCACTGGAAGGGGCTCTTTAAATCTGAGACCCAGACTGCTATTGTGGGTGAAAATGCTGATGCTGACACATGCGGTAAGTCTTCGTTTTGCTTTTGCTTTCCTATCTTGCTTTGTTTATTTTTTAAGTGGTTAAGTTTATAATGACATTTTTGCAGAGCTGCTGAAAATGTGAATTTCTCTTGGAGATGAATAAAGTATCTATATATTTTTCAATTTGGGCTTCTAGGTTCTTGCCTCACTGTTGTCACATTATAATTCAACATATCCAACCTCCATGAATATATATACTGTATATATTTAACTTTTTTAAACAATGAAATGTGATTGTGTATTTTTATGGGTTGCTTTTTATAACAATAAGATGCAATATTTTTAAATATTTTATTGGTGCATTCTGTAGAAAACGTATGATTAGGGGTGTAACAATTCATTTTAATAACGATTCGATTTGTATCACGATTTGTGGTTGCCGATACGATTCAAGGACGACATTGGTTCATTAAGAACTAGACGATCCGAAACGTTTCAGTAACTTTAAACTGATTCAGTAACATTTTAGCCAAATATTCAACCAGTCTGACTGTGAATGAAATACCTCAATACTCGACAGTGCAGGTGAAGTTTCCTACATTCCTGTTGTTTTTTTGGCATCCGGTATAAATGCCACCTGTGTGTGTTGTGGCTACATGCTTCTGTAACTTTCCTTTTTTCTGCTCTGTAGTTTATTATGATTAAAGACTTTTTACCTGCACTGGGTTCTCGTCTCTGCATCTTGGGGTCATCACCACAACACTCAACGTGACATGACCTTGTGGTCAAAGAGAGCTACCTTTTCCTTTCCACTTTCTCATGCACTCCGAAGCATTATTAAAGTTACAAAAATAAATTTCTTATCTATAATGAGTTTTCACATTTGGGAAATAACAGCCTCTCTCCAATTATTGCCTGCTTCCAATTACCGCCCTGGCTTTAATTATAAAATTATATAAATATAAAATTATGGTATTCTGTTTGTTTTCAGCTCGGAGAAATGATACTTGTGATCGAAAGTGCACTGCAGATGGATGCTGGGGTCCCGGCCCTGACATGTGTTTTGCCTGCCGGGACTTCAGTCGCGACGGGAGCTGCGTGGACTCCTGCAACATCCTAGAGGGGTATGGGAGGATTTTCTGTTTTTCTGACGGACTTCTTTATTTTTAGACAATCTCACCATCGACATCGTGGTTTACTCCCTTCCTGCATAATGTTTGTGATGGGTTTTGTTATTAAAGCGACCATCAACAGCCAAGCCAGTTTAATAGTAAAAAGACAAACTTTGTACATTCCTCTCACAACTGTTTGTTTTTGCAGGGTGCCATCAAACATTAAATGTTGCTTAAAATGTAACTTCTACCCCTGGTTGGCTTCATGTGTCTGCAGGGAGCCGCGGGAGGCCGTCGTGAAGAAGACATGCGCGGATTGTCACCCAGAGTGCCAGCATATGAACGGAACAGCAACCTGCAGTGCTCCAGTATGTCTGGAAACATTATGTTCTTATAGTAACCCCCAAAAAACACATTTATTTTACAGTGAAACCTCCAAAGTTTTTACAATTTGGACTTCCACCATTATTTTCTGGACAAATATCCCTCAAAAGTCATGTGAGCAGCAGGTTTTGCTTTTTCTTTGTGTTTTTTTGGGATGTCACCAGTGATGGCAAAGAGAAAAGGTGTGATGATAACCATAGAACAGAAAATAGAACTTATTGTGGCTTGGTGTTTGGAATTATATTTAGTATTCATAATATGAGCAACATTTAATTTAATATAGCTAGGCTTTATCATTCGATCTTGTGCCCTGAATATGAGATTCATCCCGCAGTTTGATAATAGCAAGTTAATAGATACAGTAATAGCTTTTATATATATATATATATATATATATATATATATATATACACACACACACATAGATATTATTTTGCTTTTTTGTTAACAATGTAATGCAATGTTTTTGTCATTTTAAAATGTTTTTAACAATAAAATGCACATTCTTTAAAACAAAACACCACTAGCTGACAGTATTACAATGCAAAAAACCCTCCTGTTCCCTCTCCCGTCCGTGTCTATCAGGTGTCTTCAAAGGATGAGTAGTTTTACCTTATTTTAGTTTTATTAGTTGTATTTTACAGCTTTTAGCTTATGTTTTACAAATGAACGGCAGTTAATAACGTTAAAATGGGATTTCAGTCAACCATAAACGTGGTTGCGTTGGAATTTTCACTTCCACCGGAAACATAGGTCACACTTTTATTGTAAAAGTACATTACATGAGAATCATTATATGAGGTTGTAAAGGGTTGATTAAACTGTAATTAACTGACTTTTCCACTGGGCAGAGCGACTGCACTCTAAAGCCTTGTATTGTGTTCCCATTGTAAAGAGTGTCAAAATATCCAACTCCAACCATCCCATCTTTCAATACCCTTTTTTGGTGGCAGTGGCACACTTTGGTACGCTTGTGGAGGGTGGAGCTAGTAATATACCGTCACAAGTGTAACTATACCGCTCAGATCAAACGTTGCTTAATTGTGTTTTCATCCACTTGTAATGCTCGGTGTAGTCATGCTGACAGCTGCTGAAGAGGCAGACGTGTTGAAAAACAGACTTATGCAAAGTGTGACGGCACCTGATTGTAAAAAAAAGGTGTGTGGAAGGTTTGTACTAACTTTTTGCAAACATCACATAATAGATGTCCATTATTACTGCTAATCAACATAGCAGTTATTGTAACTTGGTATGTTTAGTCCAATCAAGGCAGATAGCCGCCCCACATCACACGACTCATTTCCTTAGCGCGAGTTTTCCCTTGCCTCTGTCACTTCTGCATGAGGGGTTCGGAGATATAGCAATAATAAGATGATGTCTTTGTGGTTCTTTCAGGGTTCTGCCAACTGCACCAAGTGTGCCAACTTCAGGGATGGACTCTTCTGCGTCGCCCGGTGTCCTCAAGGTGTGCCGGGTGAGGACGACGCTCTCGTGTGGAAATACGCAGATGATTCAAAAGTGTGCCAGCTGTGTCACCCCAACTGCACCCAAGGGTAAAAACACACACGGTTTTTAAGGGCACATGGATGATACAATATTTATGACCGAACATACATTACATATGGTGCTTTGATTTAATCCATCATTGGTAATCTCTTCATTTGAATTTTTTTTCAGTTCCCATTTAGGGTTTTTAATCCCTCGTGTAATTTTTATTTTTTTTTACTTTGGTCACACAATTTTATAATCATTATTATTATGTTTAAAATAATAATATACCAGTGTAATTTGCTTTTAATTCCATGTATTTAAGTGTACGTCTTTAACATTTTCTACTCTAATCACTATGTTGATTGGTTGGAAAAAAAAAATCACATGGTCCTGCTGCCTTATAATAAAGCTTGTGGCGCTGATTTGGACTTCATTTGAAGTTGCCGAATATGGTTTGTTTCCCTATAAAGGGCTAAACATGATATTATTTCATACCTTCTGGTTTGGAGTTTAAAAAGTGTGTGTGTTGTTTATTGGTTAATATTTGATGATGGCAGTGCTACCTGTTTTTCATCATTAGTCATGGTTTTATTTCTTTCGAACGTTTGAAAAGGAGTAAGAGGAAGCGGAGCTTATTTATTCTATCCCCTTCTCCATGTCTCATTAATTACTTGTAGTTTGTTCACTTCCCGTGTAGAAGTGTCACTATTTTCTAATAGGGAGAGAACAGAATACGGAATGTGTAACAATAGAGAGAAGAAGAGAAATAAGAAGAGGAAAAAAATAATTAAATCAGTACATTTAAAAAAGCAAATAAAATAAAGATAGAAGATAAATGAATACAGTACATTCAATTGCATAGCAGACATGGTCCAAAACACAGTGTTGGTTGATGCAATCTTTTAAAAGCAAAACTACTGTGTATGTTTATTATGGTGGTTGTAGTTTGCTGTGGTGTACAACTGCATGACATCCTCGTCAGAGTTGTTTAACTACATGTAAGGCACAAGGCACAAGTCAAAAATAGCTAGACATATGATGCATTGCAAACAATGATATTATCAAATAAGATCCATTTCTTTCTACTCCTTTGCGTGCAATGTAACTTTGTTAAGCAATGCGGAAGTAAACAAAATGCATAATTCACATGCTTTAACGCTGTCAGCATGAAAGCGTGTTTACTTGTGATTAATTTGTTTACAGGTGCATGGGGCGCGGTCTCCAAGGCTGCCAGGGGAAAACGTGAGTAAATAAACCTTAGTAACGCAGCATCTCTCATCTTGTGTTAAGATTCTCATCCATCTGCGTATCCTATGTTGCCTTTCAGCACTTCAGGCCTGTCCATGATTGCGGCGGGTGTGGTCGGTGGCCTTCTGGCATTCCTGGTTGCAGCCCTGTCTGTGTTTGTGTTTCTACGTCGACGCCACATCAAGAGAAAGAGGACCATGCGCAGACTTCTACAGGAAAAGGAGGTATTATGAGGCCTTTTGCACTGTAAAGTGTCTGCATAAAAGCAAGCATATTTTGTAGCTTGTGCATTGTTTTTCCAGTTGGTTGAACCTCTGACTCCAAGCGGCGAGGCACCCAACCAAGCACTGCTGCGCATCTTGAAGGAACCCGAATTCAAGAAAATCAAAGTGCTGGGATCAGGGGCTTTTGGTACAGTTTATAAGGTAGTAACAGGCCGCTGGTTATTTAGTTTTTTTGGCTAAAAATGTCAGCCTTGTCGAAATTTCCATAGAGCACGACTCAAACCGTGCCGACGTGATCCAAGCGTGTGTCGTCTTCGCTCAGCGACATCTGTTGTCAATTTTTCAATTAAAAGAAGCATTTTTAACTTGCACGGTCACGCACCAGTGACTCCACTTTGGCTTCCTGTGCGCATTAAGCACACACTTGGGGGCTTAGGAGTAAGATGCACTATATTACAAAATGCTTATGCTATTTCATTACTGACCGGGTAGCTTTTTATTGCCAGTATTAAATTCTAATTGGCCTGTTTAGAAAAATGGTTTTAGGGTTAAAAGTTTATCTTAAATCTGTACTTTCCTATTATATTTTAATGATTGTTCTATTATTATACAGTTTTTTTTCTGCATTTTTTTGAAATATTTTATTATTAATATTCTGTTCATTGTACAGTATTTGTCAATGTTGTATTAAATATATTTTCTGTTGGTATTATCACATATGCATCAAGAATATGCATTTTGATTTCAATATATACATTCCTTTATTATTTTATTAGCAAGTTTGTACATATTTTTAAACACATTATATTAACACATAAATAATAATTGTTTGTAATTGATTAATAATGATTAACAATTCATCATTATATTATATAATTATAAGGAATTGTAATAATTATAATATACACAAAATATGTACATCTGTACATTTGTATGTTAAACAACTTATAATAAATATCCAAATACAAGAAAGAATGTTTTAGAAATACAATTATTTTATTATTTAATTAAAAATGCTAATATATTATTTAATAAATGTATGTGCTAAAAATGTATCTAACAGCATAATGATATGATTCCAAAATGCTAATATATCTTGTTTAATAAATATATATGCTAGTAATGTAAAGAAAAAATTCTGACATGACATGTTGGAGGACTAATACTAATCAAAATACATTCACATTTGTTGCACAAATCATATTATACACATGTACAGTAACTACAGCTTATTAAATACCTTATTGGGGTGTGTGTATCCATGCAGGGCCTTTGGGTGCCAGAGGGAGAGGATGTGAAAATCCCTGTGGCCATCAAGGTTTTGAGAGAAGCCGCATCATCCAAAGCCAACAAAGATATCTTGGACGTAAGTTGATGAAGTAGAAAGCTGTATTATTTACCAAACAAATGTGTGAAGAACTGCAGCCTGAGTCATGTCAGTTTGACTGTATTGCATCTTTTATTTATATTGTGCATGCATTTCATGGAAAAGTCATGACTTACTCTTATTTTGACCGTAATGGAGAACCTTCTCACTGGCGGAAATCTACGATAAATCCAGGCGGGGGCCGTGTGGGTGTTGGCCCTGTGGAAAATGAATGCAGCCTGTTCAAACTACATTCTTATTATTTTTAATTTGACTTTTTATTACATCTGCCTCACATCATTGCCGACCACATTCTGCACCACACAGGAGGCGTACGTGATGGCCAGTGTGGAACACCCACACGTGTGCCGCCTGCTGGGCATCTGCCTGACCTCTACGGTGCAGCTTGTCACACAGCTGATGCCCTTCGGCTGCCTGCTGGACTACGTCAAGGAGAATAAGGACAGCATCGGGTCGCAGTACCTGCTCAACTGGTGTGTGCAGATTGCTAAGGTGAGCAGTCTTTAGGTTATGTTTTGACCATTACATGTTTGTTTAGTTAGGTAAAACTTAAAGCAGGTGTTCCCAAACTTTTCACAGTCGCGTACCCTCGCGTAAATGTGAAAATCATTATGAAAACAACAGCACATAAAGTACAGAAATCAGTACGGAAATTAATTCAATAGAAGGCATATTACTGGACTTATGAGCACATATAGCATGAGATTATGCACCGAGCAAAAATGCACAGCAGCACAGAGCTAACATTATTAAACCTCACCTCTGTGCATTTACGCAGAGCCTTAATATTTGTGAACAAGGACGAGGTGAAATGTAGAACAGAAAATACGTCTGTCTGTGCAGTGTCGGAGAACGTCATACACATAAATCTCGATATGTGTGACACATTTTGCAGTAGGGTGCAGAGGTATACCACATGGAACATACTGAATGTGGGAATTGAAGTGTAACAACTATAGGCTTGTGTCTATTCAGTCAACAAATACAGTGAAGCCTAACTTTTAGTTGTGACTGTCATGCTGAGTGATCAGAGCCAGAGTCTTCCGTTGTTAAAGCAAGGAGTAGAACACTTGACCTTCCTGGTGAAATGCATAAATTGACAAAGACAGGTGGATAAGACAAATTTTCTGAAGGCAGTTCATTTTAAAAACAATTAAAGTTACTTACACTAAAGCCTTTATCGTTATAGCCATAATTTTTGCATTCAAGTTGGCATGTTTTTAAGCACATCATGTTCAAGTGTTAGCTGCCATATTGTGTAACATCTCACCATTTGTTTTGACACAAGGGTATGAACTACCTGGAGGAGCGCCACTTGGTCCACCGTGACTTGGCAGCCAGAAACGTCCTAGTGAAGACCCCTCAGCACGTCAAGATCACAGACTTTGGCCTGGCCAAGCTGCTGAATGCCGACGAGAAGGAGTACCACGCTGATGGAGGAAAGGTTGTTCATGAAACATTTTTTGTGATAGACACCTTGCTGTGCTTTTAGCAAGAAATGAAAGATGCTATTTCTGCACTGTGCCTTGTTTGTTTTTATCTTAAGTGTTATGAAAGTGCTATAAAGAGGTCCTTCTTTGATCAGATGTCTAATCCCTGTCTAATTACAGAAAGATGAGACTTATATTATATTTCAATCTTGTAAAAGAACACGCATTAACATCTTCCATGTAACAAACAACAATAATAGAAGCGTCTCTTCATTATGATGTTCTACAAACCACATTAACACGTGAACATTATTATATTTGGGGAAAATACCATTTTTCTTCAATATTACATTTTGCTGGTGTACCTAATAATGTGGTAATTGCAATTCTGACCCATGAGGTGGCAGCGTAGTTACATTGTGAGTGCAGGAAACAGACATGTTCACATTGTATAGAATTCAGTGTAAATCATTATATTTATGAAATATTTAGTGTTTTGGTTGTGTTTCATGCCAAAATTCATTTTCATTTACTGAGTTATTATATTCACTTTACAGGTACCCATTAAGTGGATGGCTCTGGAGTCCATTCTAAACAGAACATACACACACCAGAGTGACGTATGGAGCTACGGTGAGTCTTTAGACCTTCTCACACAGCCGGGTTTAAAAAAAATTAATAAAAAGTCAGTATTTTTACTTTTTTCCCTATTGGTGCCTTCTATATAGAATGGAGTGGACAAGTGAGTTTGGGGTTTTTGCACCTCTGGAGTTAGCATCAGAGCAGTAACAGAGGCCGCCTGTGTGAAAGGGTGTGGCGGGACAGGGGTGCAAAATTCTACTGACTTCTCTCGCCCTGTTGTGTTGGAAGCAATTGCAAAAGTCTCATAGGTGTTTAGTACTCACTACCGTGCTGTGTCACTGTTGAAAGTGCACACAGTTACGGCTTCATTGGGTTGTGTATAAAAGGCACAGGTGAATAAATGCAGGATCTACTGTTAGGATTGTGGTATTCATATACTTTTTCCAGACTTGCTTAACAAAATTACATTAAAGTACGTCACATGTTAACACGTTATCAGTCAAAGTTAACGCGTTAACGGAAGTTTCCTTTAACGGCACATTTTTTTTGATGCGTGATTAACATGCGCACGTCCTGTTTGACCCTCAGCCGACGCTGTAGTTGTCACCATGTAGCTAAAAGCTGGAGCAAATATTGAGAAGAAATGGAGAAAGAAAGGCGTATTTTGATTGGTAAATTTAGCTTCAAAGCCCTGGCAGATGGCTATTGCAACAAGACCAAAGTTATTTGTATCTACTGTCACTGTGATTGGAATTGTCACGGACTACGTCGTCGACTTGCCAAAGAGAAGCAGGAAGGTACTGAAACACTGCCGGTATTTTTTTAATTTATAGAGTGGTATCTAGGCATACGTGTGTCCCAACTAGCAAGTGTTTTTTTTAGAAGTGAGCCATCTCTGGGCTAATTTTTTGCTTGGAACTACAAGCTAAAATTTGCGTACGAGCTGCTAGTTAGTGGCAGGCATAGCCAAGGACAGCTATTTGGGGGCTTCTGTCAATGTGACAAAGCGGACCTGAGAGAGGCCACATAGCGCTCTGAGATGGTAGTAAAGGCTCGTGAGGGAATTTATTTGCGTTATTATTATTATTATTATTATTATTTATTAGCGATTTATTATTGAACTTATTATTGAACTGCTGTGTTTATCAAAGATGACAGAATAAAAGTTGCATGTTGAAAGACCCGTGGCGTCATACTTCCACGTCGTTGAAGTGGCCAGATCGTGTGATAAAGTGTGTGTAAAAGAGTGTAAAAACTTTTCTCTGTTTTGTTTTGATGATAACCTGTAAAAAAAACCAAACAGAATAGGTAATGTTTGTTGTTTTTTTTTTTTAATTAACAGCCAGACAAAAAAAGGTCTTGAATTTGATTGTGTATACAAACTGTATATAAAAACTACAAATAAATTGAAATATTATTAAAAACACAGCATAAAACAGCAATTAAAAATATATGTTCCTGTTTCAATTATAACCATCCGTCTATTTTCTATACCACTTGTCCTCACCGGGGTCGCGTATGCTGGAGCCTATCCCAGCTGACTTGATTTTTTTAAACAAAAACAAATAGTATCAACTACAAACAGGTCAAATCATTAACTGATGATTGACATAGTGGTCAACCATCATATTTAAGAGAAATATACGACCTAATTAGACGCACATACCTAACAAACATGACTTAAAGGAAAACTTCACTTTTTGGGGGAATTTTGCCCATCAACCACAATCCTTATGTGATACTTGAACACATGTCTTTCTCTTTTCTGTGAGTTCTGAAGATCAGCTAAAAAGAGACAGCTAATAATGCACGTAATGGGATGCAAATATTCCGCCTATAAAGCCTTCTGAAAAAACCTCCAAAAACCATCAACAACGCTGCTGTGTGTTTGTTTTTGGCAAAAGTTAACACTATATGTAGTGTTCGTTTCTATGTTGCTATGTGAAATCAATGCATCCAGGAAGGAAGTTCAGGGAATGCTTAAAACCACCAAAGCACCGCAACATACTGTAAGTATTACATGTTATCATGAATGTGCCTGTTGCTACATGGTTACAGCATGGACATAAAATGATAAAACGTTTTTGGAGGTTTTTTAATAGCGGGCTCTCTAAATCTGGTTTATACACTATTCCCTTCATTTTGGCAATGTTTTTTAGGTGGTAAAAAGCTGATGATGTCAGTGATTTAATGTGGTTGTTACTCAGGTCTGAGTCTATTATTACCCCTAGATTTCTAACGTGATGATTAGGTTCACCCCCACAATGAACTGAATGACATTACACAATTATCCTGTGTTTAAAAGTGTAACAGTAGCTGGTGCCAGGGGTATTTTCTCACTGAGGGTCGCTTACATAAAAATGAAATGACGATAGGGCCACTTTGATATATTTTGTACAGTGAAGATGGTAAAACCAATCCAATGGAGGTCAGTATATGCCAAACTATCTGAACAAAATATCCACATCTTTGCTTTGTGTTATAGGTGACAAAGCAAATTACTGTAATTTCTAATGATGTATTTGATTAATAATGAATTCATTTTATTTTTACAAGATACCGGCCAATAAGCTACAAACAACAAAATGGCCTCACTTTGGACACCTCTGTCTTATACAGGGATGAAATGAAAGGGCTAGAAATTCAATTTAAATATATAAACGCGGCTCTGAAAAAGTTGTGCATTCACACTCCTCCTGCATTGGCCCACATAAAACTTACTTGCCATATCCAAAAAGTGACAGCAAGCGTTTTTACAGCAAGGAAATTCTCAAATGGAATATTGTTGTTGGATCTCATCGGGATGTTGCCGACATTTAAGAACACAACATGAGATGGGAGAACATCTCTCTCCCAGATGGACAAGACTACACACACACAGTTCTTCCAGCTCGGCAGCACACGTGTACACAAAAGCACCAGCTCATGGAAACTCAACACTGCGCTGCTTTTTTTGTGAGGGCCTGTTTCCAAATCTTCCTCTCCCCCCTCAGGGTTTGATCATATGTTCTTTTCTGCATAAGACATCAGCAAACTTGGCCACAGGTGACATTTTTTTCCCCAGCACTCCTCTTTTTAAGCTCTGAGATACGTCCTAATAACGCCCACAGCCCATTTGTCAACACCACTGTTTGGACACTGCACACATCCGCTAGGACACTAGGAGAGGATGCTGGCGTTGCTTGTTTGCCGTTTCTCCACCCGTGTTTTTGATTGCTTTTATAGTTTTGTAAGTTTTATATGTTTTTCATATTTTTACAAGCTGCACTTTTGTATAGCATGACTTGTTTTTAAGAGGTAGCTAGAAACCTACCTGTTACAAGCGACCTCCAGCTGCAGCGTTTCTCCTTTCCAAATTCCAATGGCAATTAAAGAGATGAAAAAATTCTCTAATTTATCAGGACTTTGTTTAAATCTTAATAAATTTGAATTGTTTCCGATCCATGAACGTGACAAAGAAAATATTTTCAACATACCTATAAAGTCAGAGGTGAAATGTTTAGGAATTAATTTATCCAAAGACCAACTTAATTCGCAGCTAACATAGAAAGTAAAATTAAAGATTGCAAAACCAAACAAAATTTGCGGCAGCCAAGACATCTGTCAATTCTTGGACGTATCTATTTAACTAAAATTGAAAGTTTATCAAGATGTATCTCTGTAGCACTTTGAGATTGCCAAAATTTTAATTGCAATCCAAATAAAATGTGTTATTATTATTATTATTATTATTATCTTGTGTACGGCTTTATTGCACACAAAAAACAACTGAATAAGATTTTTTTTCCTGCAGGTGTGACAGTGTGGGAGCTGATGACATTCGGGACCAAGCCGTATGACGGCATTCCGGCTAGTGAAATAGCCAGCGTGCTGGAGAAAGGGGAGCGTCTGCCTCAGCCTCCAGTGTGCACCATAGACGTCTATATGATCATGGTCAAATGTAAGTGGAAGAGTGGTGTAAAACGTTCTCCTAAACCACTTTCTAAGTTTTCTGTAAAAAAAAAATGACTACAGCCTTCACATTTTGTCTTCTCATAGAACATAAACATGGATATATTTTAGATTAGTCAGTGTACAGCTTCTATAGCACTATGGATTTACTATCTACTAAAAATGAGTCAACATGGTGTTGTGTTCACAGGCTGGATGATCGATGCAGACAGTCGACCACGTTTCAGAGAACTAATAGCAGAGTTCACAAAAATGGCGCGGGATCCACCTCGTTATCTTGTCATCCAGGTATATTAAGTTACCTAAATTCCTTATGTACCGTTAATTTCACACTATCGAATCTAAAACCTGAATCTAAAACCACACCCACCAAATTTTAAGAATTTTTTTTTACAGATATAGGACACACTTTATTTTTAATTGTATAATTAATAATATAATTAATAATATACGGTACTTCTACCATCAGTCATGAATGTCATGCTAACTCTCTCTCTAATGCCATTTGTCCTTCAGGACGATGAGAGCATACATGTGCAGAATCCTCCCAACAATAAATTCTACCGCAGCCTGCTCAGCGGCGAGGACATGGAAGACGCTATTGACGCCGATGAGTACCTCGTGCCGCAGCACGGCTTCTTCGCCAGCCAGAGCACGTCTCAAACACCACTGCTTCACTCCACCGTAAGCTTGAACCAGGCTACACAACACCTTTCATAGAATTGATTCTTGTCATATAGAGCAGTGGTTCCCAAACCTTTTACAGTCGCATACCCCTTCAGACATTCGACCTGAAGCCATGTACGCCTTACTCCTGCACACTTAAAAACATACACCTTATTATCTTAATTAACTTCAAATATTGAATTTGTATTTTATAGTAATTCCGGGTCAAAAATGTGTTTTTTGCATAGTCGCATTTTGATAAAGTTTCACATGAGCACTGATAAATAGATAAGTAGTCATCCTACATATCTTTTATACCTATGGCAAACGATTAAATCTATAACTGGTGAAAAATAATTTGAAAAATTATAATATATATAATTACAATAATTTACAAATCTCCATAAATGGTACTCTTCTTACTGATCAAGAAAAATTCCTTTAATGAGTATTTTATCTCATTTGTACAAGTTGTCCTCTAAATCTACATATTCTCCAATACTCCCAATACCACCAAATGCATCTCAGCAGTTCCCCTTTTCTGAGATCTCAGAGTACTTCATCTAACACTTTGAGCTCCTCAACAATATCTTATGCCTGTGATGTAAACAATCTAAACATAGATTTTCTAAAAAAACATTTTCCCATCATTTAGTTAATCTGTGCATTAGACAATCTAAATTTTCTATTATTTGGAAAACTGCTCAGATTACCGCAATTTATAAGTTGGGTGTCTAATGTCTCCAATTATCGACCAATTTCATTTCTCCCAACAGTTTCTAAGTTACTTGAAAAAACATTATATACTGTAATCAACTCATCCAGTACATTGAAGACAATAAACTGCTCAGTGACTGCCAGCATGGTTTTAGACCGTTACGGTCAACCATGTCAGCATTGCTTTTATTCACTGAACAGATACATGCTGCACTAAACAAGGGATATATCACTGGAGCCAGACAAACACTTCCGAAAAGCCTTTGATACAGTTAATCATAATGTTTTGTTGAACAAACTCGGGAGTACTTCAGGACCTTCACTCTTCTTGATGTACATCAACGTCCTTCTCCATGGACTAAGTTATTCAAACTCTCTGTTATACGCAGATGATATTGTGCTTTTTGTGTCTGGTGCAAGTACAGACGCAATTAACAACAAAAACATCAATGACTGCAAGATAATCACTTAACGATTAATGTTAAAACAGATTGCATGTACTTTTACCGTACTCATCTATGAGGCATTTATTCATATCCAATCACATCATTTTTTCAAATCAACAACTCGCCACTGTATCCACTTACAAATATTTAGGAGTCAGTCTAGACTCCCAATTCACTTACAGTGAGCATGTACAAAATGTCTCCAAAAAGCTGAAACAAAAGTTATGTGTTTATATATAATTAGGTTGTATGTGTCTTTGTCTCCAGAACATATCTTAATGTTATAATACTGTCCACTCTCTCATATTGCCTGTCTGGTCGCTCACAACAAATGAAATCTTGGAGCCAATAGCTAGGCTCTACAACAGAGCTTATAAGAACCACAACTCACCACATCCAGGAACGACTTCCTGGGTAGACACATCACTGATCTGCTCTATCACTGTCTAATTCTTTAACATTTCAAAATTATATAATGAGCACTGGCATGAAATTGTACTTTGAAATCCTAAATAGTAACACTTCTGCAGCAATCAGTGCTTTGGTGCCAAAACTCAGCACAAGGGCTAATTGTACCACCAGATCGGTAACAGACTTTTGGCACTACCAGTTTTTAAAAATTTGTATGCACTGAGATCAGTCTTTTATGTTTTTGCAAAAGCCTGGAATGAGATTCCACTGCACCTAAAGACCATTCCAACATCGAGATACTTTAAAAAGTCCCGTGCTCACCATTTGATGGACAGCTACTGCTGCACTCGCTGAGATGGTTCAGTAGCCTCCTTCTGTTCGCTGCTTCTCTCAATTTCTGTGTCTGGGTTGCCTGTGTTTGTCCTATGTTGGCTGATGTACTAATGATGTTGTATGCATTTATGTTCTGCAGAGCAGGAACCTGCTGAAAAAGAGCATGTATGCTGAGTCAGGCCGGATTGCTTTTAATCTTTTCCTGTTCAAAATCTAAATAAATAAATAATAATAATAAATAACATATGGACAATCCAGATTTTTTATAGTAGGTTTATTGCAACTCAGGAAAAATCCACAAAAAAATAACATTTAATACAGGTTATACAGTAAGTGTTTGATCGCTGTACAAAACGTGACTCAAGAGATTCAAGATTCAAGAGAGATTCAAGAGAGTTTTATTGTCATGTGCATGGTAAAACAGCAGTAATACCATGCAATGAAAATGTTATTCTGTTCATTCTCCCAAGAAAAGAAAGAAAACACAAGAAAGAATAAGAACATAAGAAACATAAACATATAAACATATATACCAATAAATTAAGCAGCAACAAAAAGAAGAGACATTCATACAAATAAATAAGTAATAAATAAATAAAGTGCTATGAGTGTGTGTTGCGTGCGGCGTGTGTGAGTGCTTCGTTGAGAAGCCTGATGGCCTGTGGGTAAAAGCTATTTGCCAGCCTTGTGGTCCTGGACTTCAAACTCCTGTAGCGTCTGCCTGACGGTAGGAGTGTGAATAGTGAGTGTTGTGGATGTGTGCTGTCCTTGATGAGGTTGTGTGTTCTGCGTAGGACTCTGGTTTTATAAATGTCTTGCTGTGAGGGGAGGGCTGCCCCAACAATGTTCTGTGAGGTCTTGATCACCCGCTGGAGTGCCTTCCTATCACGTGTTGTACAGTTACCGTACCAAACAGTGATGGAGGCGGTAAGGACACTTTCGATAGTGCATCTGTAGAAGCAACTCAGGATTGTGGTGGACATGCCAAATTTCCTCAGTCTTCTCAGGAAGTACAGTCTCCTTTGGGACTTCTTCAGAATTTGTTGGGTGTTGTGAAACCAGGTGAGGTCCTCGCTGATGTGTGTGCCAACTGTGACTCGAAACACTTGTTGGCAAGGTCAGACATGTCTTGTAGTCAGCAGGGTTGCACATATCTGAGGAGGGATTTTGGTAAAGCAGAATGTTTCCACCTTCATGTTTCAGCATTTCTCAGCCTCCAAACACTTCAAGTCGAGTTCATACCAAGCCTTGTCATTAGGAAACCTCAGACTGGCTTGTACTCTTGAGATCATTAACCAGCTCCTCCCTTGTAATTCTGAGCTGCTCCCTCACCATTCTCAGAATGGTCCTTACCACACCAGCTGAAATCGTGCATGTTCTAGACTGCAGGGGTGTCAACTCAATCGCGCAAGGGGCCAAAACTTAAAACCAACTTTAGGTCGGTATAGTATTTTATATCAACATAAAAATATCACAATCTGTGGGATGGGTAACCCGAAAGAGGTTGCAGCTGTGCAATGGGTAGTTACGTGTTTCCCAGCATGCTTTGTTGTAGTTAAAATGATCATTTTTTTACTTGTCTTATGCCTCTCTAAGGTTTTATTTTGTACATACATGTTGTAATAGGGGCCACTGGGTGGTCTAGTGGTTAGCATGTTGGCCACACAGTCACAGTCTGGAGATCGGGAAGACCTGGGTTCGAATCTCCGCATTACTGTGTGGAGTTTGTATGTTCTCCCTGTGCGTGTGTGGGTTTTCTCCGGGTAAACACTGTAAATTATGGTATATCTTTATTATTATTTATTATGACGTATCTCATTTATTTACAGTAATTATAAAGCTTGACTCCTATTGCACCACATTATTATACTGTCTTATCATTTTCCTACGTATTTAAAATTGGAGAGTACGTTTGGAATACAGCAAGTGAACAAATGTATTGTAGTGTAAAACAGAGGGGATAGGATTAAATAAGCTTTGCTTCTTCCTACTCCTTTTTGGATATGTGGAACTGTGAATTGTACTATGTGATGTATTCCAATGTAACTTGTATGCATGTAAAAAATATATTAAACAATTACCATTATCATTAGTGCTATATCTAATACTGTTAAAGCCAATAATTTGGGAGAAATAGTCTAAACTGACTTTATTGCACAAATCATTGTAAGCACTTTGTTTGATACACGTCAGGTATTACTGCTGTTTTCCAAACAGGTTGACACATGCTATAAAGTGAGGTTACCTTATATATCTTCCATTTGCGGCAATAGTGGTTTCTTTCTCACCAAGCTTCTTGCTGATGGTCTTTGAGTTCATTTCATTCTTGGGCAGGTCTACAATCTTGTCTCGGGGGGCTCATTTTGACAGCTCTTTGGTCTTGCCCATGATGGTGGAGCGGTTTGAATGGAAGACAGCCTAAAACCTTCTGAGCCCAATTACTCTTTATTTTTTCTATCTAATTGCAACCACCCCTCCACCTCTGTCCGAGCCCAACACAAACAAGTGGGCCTCATTGTCTTCGCCTTCTCCCACGTTTCCCCCCTGGTGGAACTCTTCTTCCTCAGGTTCAGCTTCTGGCTCTTCTACCTGGAACCTCCTAGAATTGTCAAGCTTTGTGATTACCTTTGCAGACGAACATACCAGGCCAATAAGAGCCTGTTCTTGTAACATTATCCAGCGTGGGTCTAGAAATATTTTACAGATGGTTGTTTTGTCAGTGTGTTTAATTTCCTTTTCTTGTTAAAAGTAATTGCCTTGCCACAGCTGTCACGCCTGCTTTTTTTTTGTCTTTTGGTCTGGGCTTTTGACACTTTTCACACTCCCGTGACTGGAGAGCAAAGCTTGTTGAATTTCTTCAGTGAAGTAGGACACTTCCCGTCTTCATCTTCTCACGCTGCGATGACAGCCACGCTTCCTCTTTGCCATTATGGCTCAAATGGAAAATGTGTCATCATCATCATTGTGAGATGTTAACGCCAGTTTTTTTTCCCCCACAGAGCCTGAACAGCAGCATTGGAACATGCTACAGCAGAAATGGACTGCAGGTAAGGGAAAATGAGCTAGTTCAATATACTTATTTTATGTTTGGTGCTGTTACAGCTGACTTGAAAGTGTCATTTTTGTGCTACAGAATGGATTACCCAGCAGAGATGGAAGCATAGTTCTTCGTTACATCCCAGACCCTACGGATAAACTCTTAGACGATGCCTTCCAGCCTGCTCCAGGTTTGTGTCCTTCATCTTTAAACTGTCAGAATGTCAGTGAGGTAGATGAGGTCAGCCATGAGCAACACTGCTGCCTCTGTTAGACTCTGCGAGAAAGGGCGACATCAAGTGGTCAGAAAGCATATAGCTCGTTTGTCCACACAAGAAGGAAAACTACATTTTTTAGAATTTAGCCGATCATCCACAATACTTATGAGACACGAATACACATGTCTTTCTCTTTGCTGGGTGTTCTAAAGATATAAAAACAGATAAAAAGTGGTGGCTAATTAATGCACATAATGGGACACACCTATTCCACCTAGAGGGCCCGCTATTAAAAAATTTCCAAAAACGTTTTATCATTTTATATCCATGCTTTGTTGTATGTGTGTGAAATGTGCTATACTATAAATAAAGCTTTCTTATTTTATGTAAAAATGTCATAATGACAAATAGATTTTAATGACCATCTGTGCTTACTTAACAGACTACATGAACCAGAATACGTCGTCAGACATGATGAACCCCGTCTACCCGCAGCCCGGTCCTCCCCGTGCCCTCCTCCCCACAATCTCCTCGGATGATACTGAGGCCGAGTACCTGAACTGTTTCAAAAATGGGCCCAACGGACCTGAGTACCTCAATGAATTTCCATCCACCGGCGCTGTCATGGCCCCGTTTACTTCCAACGGCGCGATTGTTCACAAATACAAGCCACAGAACAGCATAGACAACCCCGATTACCAGCACAGTTTCACACCCACCTTCAAGGCCCGCACTAACGGGCATATGCCGGCAGCAGAGAACACAGAGTACCTGGGCCCAGACTGACGGACCACTCATAGTGGAGAACTGAAAAGAGAACGCTTTCCTTAGTGGTACCATCAGATAACAGGTGACATTTTTGTACAGCTTTGCATCACCTGTTGAGTTGTTTTCTTCTTAAAACCACAAACACACAAAGGACTTGGCTTGAAAGACCAATGTGTGAAAGTGAAAATCCCCCATGACTATGTGAGGAGAAGACCGGAAGTAAGGCAGAAGCATCCGAAAAGGGAACTGAAATGAGAAGCTCAAGCCAAAACTGACTTTGGCTTCACATCTGACAACCACTCAAGACGGGACCGACTGTGACAAGGAGCCCTCCTGCCTGCCTGGCTCTGATGGGAACTCTTAGGAGTCCAATGCTGGACTGACTCTTTCCTAATGAGGACACAAGATTTACAGAATGAATGAATTGTCCATTTTTAAGGGGGAAAACTGGTGAACTGCATTGAAATATCTCACATTTATACTTTAAGAAATTGTCTCAAAATGAGAGGAAGTTTAATACTATGCAAACGATTACAGTGGAAAGTTCCAAACCTGCAGCACTTGTGCAACACTAAGGCTGCATTCACACTGTTTTTTTGGTGCGGTTCACTTAGTGTTAACACTGGCATTTTTGTCATGGCACCAGAGGCTACACAGTAAAGAACATATGCATAAAGTAAGGAATTGATTGGGCAGCTTTTGTGACTTATTACAGGGAGTAGCTCAAATAGTCCAAACCAAAATGCCATCTGTGGTTTGAATACACGGGTTATTTTTATTTTCTGCTATATTTACCACCCTAGATTTTGCAAAAAGCTACTAAAATATAAGTTTCAAAAGATTGTGACACACTCACACGGGAGGGGGGCAGAACAAAGAGACAGCACCTCTTCTCTTACATATTTGTCATTTCTGCATGTTTTTGCTGCCATTTTAACACTACTCCATTGTCTTTCATCCGTGTAATGTTCACATTTGACCTCAAGTGAAGCGAACTGCACCAGAGTTCACTTGCAAGCAGAACGAGACCCATCTCTCAAGCGGACTCGACCCACATATTTGGTGCACCCCAAGATTTGGATGATGATGTTTACATTTGACCAAATGAACCATACTAGCAGAGCAAACGCACCAGAGTTCCTTTTAACCGAACCAAACATGACAAGTGTGAACACAACCTTATTGTGTCCTGTCCCTGTGGATACATTGAATTTATACTCATTGTGTCTTATTTGTGTGTGCAGATCAGAGTGGATGGTGACATTGTATGTGTCTATGACACCACTTGAGATCTCAACATAGGCCAAAATCTTCCATTTTGAAAAATTGTGGACATCTTTACCAAAGTAGTTGACAGATTCCCCCACTAGGCAGAGTAACCACACTGCAAAAACTGAAGTCTAAGTAAGATGAAATAACTGAAATCAAGTCAAAAATACTTATTTTGGATTAAAAAGATATATATACAATGTAATATACAATGTAAAAGATATACAGTGTTCAACCAATGTGCTTATCTTAAGTAATATGTGCTAAAATCTGAGCTGTATTACTTAGAGTAAGCAAAATAACCTGCCAATATTGGTAATTGTTACACTAAGGAACATCATGTTGACACTTGCACAATTCAACATGTCCAAAAAGGAGTAGGAAGGAGCAGATATTTTTCAACCCTACAACGTCTTGCCAATGGTACACTGAGTTACCAAAACACTTCCATCCATCAATCCATCCATTTTCTATGCCGCTTATCCTCACAAGGGTCGCGGGTATGCTGGGGCCTATCCCAGCTGACATCAGGTGAGAGGCGGGGTGCACCCTGGACTGGTCGCCAGCCAATTGCAGTACCAAAACACTTGAAAGGAGTAAAACAGTGTTTTAGTCTCACATAGAAAGTAATTTTAAAAAAATCATATTCATCCAAAAATAAGCACGTTTGAGGTTGATTTAATTGATTTAATCATGCTTATATTTCATTTTTTGCCGTTTACAATCTTACTGTAAACGCTCTAATTGTATTCCCAAAGAGGACAGGGACAGAAGCTCAAGAACTCAGCTTATTTTTTAAACTTTGATTTGATTTGGAGTGCATGAAAAAGTGGAAAGGTAAACAAAGCTCTTTTTGAACAAATATATTGCAGAACACAACAGCGACATAACCGATGTTGTAATAGCAGCAAGGAGCAAACTGCTTAGCCAGTATTAATACCACTGATGAGTTCATGGTAAACAACAGTACTACAACTGTAACAAATGCAACGCATGGCATTTTAAAGTGTTCATACAGGTACAGTAGATAAAGATGCTGGACACATGTGATGCCAGTGTTTTTTCAACCAGCTCTTATTGGAGACCCCAGTGTTCTTTGGCTTTTATTGACCACGCACCTGGCAACTACTGTATAAGAGATTTGGCGGGTAATTGCATAGTAACTTTAATTGGAGCATTTACAGCAATTGTGCTTTCATCCACTTGTGTAAGATGTCCGGTAGAATGCATGGTGGTCATCTACGACGTGTATTTATTGTTTATGTTAATTAGGAGAGCAAGTCAAAACCAGCCCAAACTTCCAAAAACATTCCTCTTTGTGGAACAGATTCCAGGTCGTATGTGACGATTTACCCAAACTACTGTAGTATTTCCCTGTGATTGTATATCATATTTAGTGTACAGTATAGTTCTTCCCGGGCTGTATAGACACTGTAGCTCCCAGTGCTTCCTCCGTGCAAGAGAGTGTTAACTATGATATTCCTAGTTTTAAAGGAATGCACTAATGTAGCAACCTGTTGATGCCTATACTTTTGCAAACGTGACACAGGTACATGTACAGGTATGTAACCATAATGCTGTGATAGATGATATATAGTCTGCTGTAATATGCAGTATATACATATACTGTACATATATATATATATATATATATATATATATATATATATAATATATATATATTATATATATATATATATATATATATATATATATATATATATATATATATATATATATATATATATATATATATATATATATATATATTAAGGATGCGCCGATCAGGGTTTTATGCTGACGATTCGATCACATGGATTCATGACACATTTTTGGATTTATTCATGAGTGCTATTGGCCAAGGGTGCCGTATAAAGGGGAAACGTCAGGACAATTCCAAGGTCCGTTGACTGCCAGGGCACCCAAAAATAGGCAATTACTAATAAAATTAGTAATTCATTAATAAAGGCAAAATTTTAAAGGCATTTATTGGCATATGCCAATCACGATTTCTTATGGAAATCGGCCAATACTGATTGGTGGCCGATGTAACGGAGCATCCTTAATATATATATATATATATATATATATATATATATATATACACAGTGGTGTGAAAAAGTGTTTTGCCCTGTTTGTTTGTTTGTCACACTTAAATCATCACTTAGATCATCAACCTAATTTAAATATTAATCAGTGATAACACAACTGAACACTTTTTATTATTACGGGAGAAATAAAATCCAAACCTACATGTCACTGTGTGAAAAAGTGATAACTAGCAGCAACAACTGCATTCAAGCATTTGCAATAACTTGCAATGAATCTCTTACAGCGCTGTGGAGGAATTTTGGCCAACTGATCTTTGCAACTGATCTTTGCAGTATTGTTGTAATTCAGGGAAATCACTTTTTCACACAAGGCCATGTAAGTTTGGACTTTTTTTTTCCCTTAAAAAGTTTCATTTAAAAAATTGTGTTGTCATTGACTATTTCAATTTTTTGATGATCTGAAACATTTAAGTGTGACAAAAAAATAAGAAATCTGGAAGGGCAGACACTTTTTGACACCACTATATATATATATATATATATATATATATATATATATATATATATATATACTGTATGTATTTATGTTTACATACCGCTCCGTATGGAACCTATTCGTCAATTGTGATCACTTAAAAACATGTATGAATAAAATTTTCATGGAAATAACACCACTGTCTTTCTTTCTGCACAAAAAAAGGCCACAGCTGACCTATTTAAAGTGCATGCAGAGCTAAATAAAGCTGCTGGGTGTTGCTGACCACTCGTGATATTGGTTAAAAATGATTCACTCATCATCTTCAGTCATTCGCGATAAGAGCTGCATGCTTGCATGTTAATGTATAACTGTCTGGTGAGTGACCTCACTTGATTAAGCAGCATTCTGCCATTGTATGCGTGAGTAGAATACGCTTTATTGACCTGATGAAAACTGATGAAAGGCAAGCGTGCTCCTACTCTTATACTGCTGCATTCACAAGTATTCATTTGTCACTGTAAATGCTATCTATTTGTTTGTGTCTATAAACTTGTAGTATACAATAAACCAACAAAACACAAGCAATTTCAATTGCTCAACACATTTTTTTTGTAATTGACCATCCATTGAAAATGTGTATTATACATGAATGAAACTGTACAAATTAATTATGTGAACTTTATTTTAGGTTTACCGTAGCCATTTTAAGGTGTAGTGCACTGTGTACCACTTGATGGCAGTACTGGAGCTACTTTGTGTCTCAACCCTGAGCAAATAGCAGGACGAAGAAGAAGCCCACAACAAAATATGCAAAAGTTTAACAGCGCTGTCACTTCCTTTGGCTCTTTTCACTGAGAGTTATGGGCTTCTTACCGGACAGAGGCGGCCTACTATGTTTAATTCTGCTAGTTATCTTACTGTTGGAGGGACATTTTCGATGGGTAAGTCATATCTGTGACGCTTCCACTGACTGAAAACATGACTCAGCTCGGTAGAAAGGCATTCCTTGTATTCTAGATCTGGAAGCTTTAAATAAGTTAAAGTTAGCTAAATGAAATCACAATCTGCACCTAAATCGTTTTGTTGCCCAAGTCAAGTGTTCATGTTAGCGTTGATATTTGCCATGGAACACCTCGTCGCAATGCTTTGTAATTCGTCTTCCATCTTTAATAGAAACGTCAAGTTAGCTTTCTTCTACCTTCATTTCTGCATTCATCCTGGTGTGTTTAAAGTTGACAACAACCCTCTGCAGTGTTTCGGGCACTTTTGTGAGCAGCTTTGCCTTTGATTTAACTCCTGAAATGCTAGCTTCTGAAATACCAAAGAGACATGGTTACTACATCACAGCATATCATCAGCCACCCCATTTAAATACGTTCAGGCGATGACTTTACAGTATTCAGACTTTACTTTACAGTATTCGGCTTAGGATACATTTGGACAAAGCTGTTATTTATTTATTTGTATTTTTTTTCAAAGTCTCAACTGAAAAGTATTTAACACCCATGTCATGCCAGTAACTGGCAATGTCATTGCTTTCATCCTGGTGTTTTGTTAGCTTTTTGACTGGATAACGAACCTCTGCGCGGTTTCAGGCGCTAATTGTGAGCAGCTCTACCTCTGATGTGAATCTTGGATTTTGGTTCTAACTTGAATTTGCCAAACTAAACTAGAAACCGCCTTTCCACTAAAATTGTGAATGAATGTTGATAGATGCTAGATGTGACTTGAGTACAGGTTCATACATCACAACATATAGCAAATCTCATCAGTGCTATTCAAATATGTACATGTGATAACGTCAGAGCATTCAGAGTAAAAAACAAAAACCAAAAAAAACACGTTTTTTTTCTTTTTTCTTTTGCAAAGTTTCACTAGTGACAAGGTGGTAATATGGCCAGCACTTGGTGATGTGACTCTATACAAAAACACTACATTAGCTGTGTAGTAAATGTATTTTGCTGTTAAGCCAGTGTTGTTTTGGCTGATATATTTTCCCGTGTAGTTAACACACATGCTTCTATTTTTTTCAATCATTTACACCAACAAAAGTGTGGTCATGTCAGTAAATTGCCAAAAATGGCAAAAAGTGTTACTGGC
Source organism: Dunckerocampus dactyliophorus (assembly GCF_027744805.1). Taxonomy (NCBI): domain Eukaryota; kingdom Metazoa; phylum Chordata; class Actinopteri; order Syngnathiformes; family Syngnathidae; genus Dunckerocampus; species Dunckerocampus dactyliophorus. The sequence continues at coordinate 18,262,535 of NC_072820.1, read as the reverse complement.
TACTACCGCAGGCTTCACAACTGCTATAATACACTTGGCAGGCCAGTAGTTGGTGATGTGGCTTAGTAAAGAAACACTACTTTAGCTGCGTACACTTTCCAGATGGAGCACAAATGCTGCTATGCTGCTTTGTTTCCACCATTGTTCTTCGGACTCTGATGTACCTGCTCATACTTTTAACATACGACCGGAAAGTTGGGGATGTCCCAATCCGATCTCGCCGATCCGCTGTATTTTGAAGATCGGATCATATCGGCTTCTGCCACGAGGTCAGGCCGATCCGGTTGCTGCCACCCTCCACAAGAAGAAAATACAACACCACCATGTCCGCAGTGTACGGTGGTGAAGTTAGCTTCACATTGGATTTTGGATATTTGGCTCCGTAGCTTCAGCGGTAGTTCCCCCTCACTGTGTCAAGACTGCTGTGTCATGGTGCAGAGAGCTTGTGCGGGACGTCTAACACTCCTAAACATGTCGAAACTGCGACAAAAAACGTTGGAAACTCCTGTTGTGGAGCGTGAATGGAAGCAAGCAGGGTTAGCTTAGTGCATGCACATGTGCGCGACTCAGGCTGGATGAGTATATTTTCACCGTGTTGTGTTTTACCGCATTTATGTAAGGACCATTTTGCAATGCTCACTGACGACATGCAGGTTCTGAGCGAAAAAAGACGAGAGGCGCGTTTACTCTTGGACCCTGCTCGTATCAACCGTCAATTGCCATTCTTAACACACACAACACACTTCCGGCCTTCAAAATAAGAGCGCTCTTTGTTACATTTGTCTAATTGTGTAAAGAAAATAAAGGTGTCATAAAAATATCTTAAATTAATAACGCGATTGGAATGACATCTGTGACTACATCTTCTTTAATCACAAGCACGGGCATTACAGTTTGTTGAAGATTTTGTAGAGATAGGATTTTTGCATTTCATTCATGGACATTTGATTCACTAACCCAGATAGCACGCACTCTATACTGGTAGAATAAGTGGAAAAGGTAAAAAACTGAATTCTAAAAAAGTGAAACGTAATTTTGGGGGAAAAAAACGTAATTTTGGAATAAATAAAAACGAAAAACGAATTTCAAAGGGCCCTAAGAGAGTTTGTAAAAAAAAAAAAAAAAAAAAGTCATATATTCTAAATCACACCACAAATTGATCTATAACCATGTCAAATGATTAGCCCTACCCTAAAAGTATTTTGTAAGCCTATTTTTTGTCTTTTATTGGATGGACTTTTATTGGATAAGGGACCTTGCAAAAGCCAACCAATATTGTTGGTCATGCTGTGTAATAAAGTAAATTAAGCAATACTTAGGTTGCATTATTTTTACGCTTTGAAAAGCTATTTTCAGAAGCATATTCATTTCCAAAAATTTGTGTTTGTAACAAGAGCTTCTTATTATTAAGAAAAAAAGGCGTCCGTATCGGATCAGCAACACTAAAAAAACTGGATCAGATCGGAAGACAAAATATGTGGATCGGGACATCCCTACCAGTAAACCCTGTTTATTGATGAGACTGAGGTGGAGAGGGTGAAAACCTTCAAGTTCCTTGGCACACACATCAGCGAGGACCTCACCTGGTCTCACAACACCCAACAAATTCTGAAGAAGTCCCAAAGGAGACTGTACTTCCTGAGAAGACTGAGGAAATTTGGCATGTCCACCACAATCCTGAGTTGCTTCTACAGATGCACCATCGAAAATGTCCTTACCGCCTCCATCACTGTTTGGTACGGTAACTGTACAACACGTGATAGGAAGGCACTCCAGCGGGTGATCAAGACCTCACAGAACATTGCTGGGGCAGCCCTCCCCTCACTGCAAGACATTTATACATCTAGAGTCCTACGCAGAACACACAACCTCATCAAGGACAGCACACATCCACAACACTCATTATTCACACTCCTACCGTCTGCCGCTACAGGAGTTTGAAGTCCAGGACCACAAGGCTGGCAAACAGCTTTTACCCACAGGCCATCAGGCTTCTCAACGAAGCACTCACACACGCCGCACGCAACACACACTCATAGCACTTTATTTATTTATTTATTTATTTATTTGTATTATTTATTTGTATTAATGTCTCTTCTGTTGTTGTTGCTTAATTTATTGGTATATATGTTTATGTGTTTATGTTTCTTATGTTCTTATTCTTTCTTGTGTTTTCTTTCTTTTCTTGGAAGAATGAACAGAATAAGATTTTCATTGCATGGTATAACTGCTGTTTTACCATGCACATGACAATAAAACTTTCTTGAATCTCTTGAATCTTGAAAGGCTAACACTACCCAGTGTTTCCCACAGGACTGCAATATATTTGTGGTGGTGGGGAGATGTGTGCTAGGAAGCGCAGTTACGATGCATACCACCACCTACTGTATGGAGTTATAGCGTCAAGCAGTGGTGGGCGGTGCATTTGGTACATGGGCCTTCAGTGGGGAGGGGACTAAAGTGACCCATCCACCTCAATACCACCGCTATCACCTCGCAATTATAAAAACATCAATAATACACAAAAACACAATATTACAATACGTGGCCTTACAGAATTGGCGATGAATACCATTATTACTAACGCAAGAAACCCAATTAACTCGTTATCTTCCAGTACATCGTCACTCAAAAACTCCAAACCTCTACACTACAACATCATCATAAGCAGTTCAGAATCGCTATACTGTGATGGAAAAATGATTAGACCACCCTTGTTTCTTCAGTTTATTGATCCATTTTTTATGCCTGGTACAACTAAAGGTACATTTGTTTGGACAAATATAATGATAACAAATATAGCTCATAAGAGTTGAATTTAAGAGCTGCTCTCCAGCAACTTTCATGGTTTTCTTGATAATAACCAAAATCACTTAAGTTGTTACATGAATAGCTATAGAAATGTACTGCCAAAAAAATGTTAACAATGGGGTACAATAGGAGTCAAGGTTTATAATCACTGTAAATAAATTATATAACAGTAATAATAAATATATAATTATAGCTGATGAAAAGGTTAGTAGTTGACAGAAACATAGTTGGAGGGTGAGTGAGTGATACATGAAAGATGTGTCATGTTTGAATAGATATAGATAGACCCCTGTGATACCATCACTGTCTAAAGCTGGACACACTGCGTGTTTCTGTTGAACAATTTAGACACACATCTAGTGTTTTGAAACCATAAGTATTGTAATGATAACAAGAAAGCAAGCTTGTTAAGTGACACTTTAAAAAAAATAAGTTAGCATGAACATGATAGCCACTTTTAGCTCGCCTGTCACGGGACAATAACGAGCTAGCTAGCTGCCACTGAGAGGTGAAATGTGTCAACAAAGATGCCAGAAAGTCGAATGAGATTGAAACGTTAGCGATCACACACGTTGGCTTCGCCTGTGACGAGCTGTTGTCAATTCTCACAATAATAAAAGTGAACATCGACACAAGACGCGTACCTTAACTGGTCAGACATGCGCGAGGGCCAACAGACAGGCGATTCCAGTGCATGTTTGTCAAAATAAAGCACAGTGAAACATTTTTAGGATATTTAAATTATTTTTAAACTAATTGTGGTCAACATGTGCGTAAATTATGAGCTATATATGTATCTGTATAGCATATACAGTATATCCATTCATACAATATAATAAGTCAATGTTGTTTTCAAATAAAAAAAAAAAATCATTTTTAAGGTGTGGCGGCTTATATTTTGTAGTGGCAGGCTGCCACAATCACTTACATGTAGCGTAAACCCAGCGTGATAGACTTGTTAGTCGGTTTGTACCAAAAGTGCTGCCATTATAGATGGCTGTTTCTCCTCTCTCATTCACATCTATGGCGATCTTTTCTTTTCCGTAAATTAAAATAAGTTATTAATCATCAATGTTATTTACTTCGCGTTAGATGATACACTGCATACTTGCAGCGTGCAGATCAAAACTACGTTTTTAATTAATTTATGGGAGCGTGTACATAACCATGAAACTCTGAAACTTGGAAGGTCGTAACTGGAGGACCACCTGTTCTAGAATTTAAGTTGTAACTGTACGTCAGTGCTCCTGCTAGGCCTTGCTAGACCTGACTGCCCGCCACTGGCGAGAAGCTACATGCACAGACAGTCCCATTGTAATGTGTTCATGACAGAGTGAACAGGTAGCACCAAATCTATTTGTGGTGGTCCAAGCGTATCTGTGGTGCCCTGCCATACATAAATGAATGTATAGGAAACACTGCTATTTTTTTTTTTTTTATGTACACTTCAAGACCGACTTTCTAATATTTGCATTTTCAGACTCCAAAAATGATAAACTGCCAAATTGAGACGTAAACTAGTAAGAGCTGTGATCTTCCTCACAGCTGGGAAAAAGTCCAATATTTTTGATCTTATGCATATTTGGATTTAGATGAATAACCCATGCCGCACATTTTCTGCTTTGAGTAAGGATATGTTGAAAAATGGAGAGGCTTTGGCATGTTGTTAGAAAATGTCACTGTCATGCATCATCCACCGGATGTGATTGAATCAGGGTGAGAAACTAATCATTCTCTCATTGTCATGCATTGTCACGACTACCCATCTTAACTCAAACGTGCATCACACTGGTTAATCAATGCTCCACAAGGGTCAATTACCGTAATGAGAAGTCTAGTCATCGGTCAGGGAAATGTTGATTTGTTCATTGGAGTAAATATTAGGGTTATGAACGATGAACCAAGGCAACCAGATGTCCGGTTTGTCAAGCGAAGTCAGCTTTGATAGGCTCCCGCATACCCCCGCGACCCTAATGAGGATACGCGGCATAGAAAATGGATGGATGGCATCTTTACTTCTATAATGTAAGATTAATGTCTACATAAACAAACATTCCTACCCTCACCTATGGTGAAAGGACAAGATCGCGGGTAAAGGCGGCCGAAATGAGTTTTCTCCGTAGGGTGGCTGGGCTGTCCCTTAGAGATAAGGTGAGAAGCACTGTCATCCGGGAGAGACTCGGAGTAGAACTGCTACTCCTCTGCATTGAGAGGAGCCAGATGAAGTGGCTTGGGCACCTGGTGAGGATGCCTCCCGGACGCCTCCCTGGTAGATATTAAGACATAGAGTGTTAAACAAACCTGGCAGGTTCATGTACAACAGCAACTCTTACATGCCACCATTATTTAGGCACAAAGTAGGCCAGAGTGTCGTGCCACTTTTTTTCTCATAAAACACTTTAGTGGACTAAGTGAATTAACTTCCTTAAGTCATTGCTTCCAGCAGAGAGCATGTGAGCACTGTGATGCTGAATAGACAGGAAGGAGAAAAGACTGGCAGCTGCAGAAATGTTGGACACGTTGACCATTTTTGACACATTTGTGACGTATATCGTTCTCTTGCGTGCATAACTTAATCATACACCTTACAGTCACTTTAACTTGACTAAACCGCTGCTGTTTTCTGTTTTTATTTCAAAGTATTCTCCTTAAATGCCACCTTTGAAAAGCAGAAGTGAAAAGGGTATTTTCTGACACACAAGAAAGTACATTTTAAACAAACGTGTAGTGGTCTGTGGTATTTTTGAAGCTGCAGAGACATTGCTGTCATACTAATGGGACACATCATTAGGTACACCTATACAATGAAATTCAATACATGAGCTATTTCAAAAATCCTGCCTTCTTAAAGGTTTCATTATAGTATTTTTCACCAATTATAAGTCTCAAAAGGTCCCTCCATAATGTAGCCTTGATGCTGGAGTTTAAAGTGCTCTTTTAGTAATATTTTATACTCTATACTCTATCTTTTTATACTCTATACTCTTTTAGAATATTTTCATAGTTATGGCATAGAAAAATGTTTACGGCCTTCTAAATTTGGGTTGTCTGGATATGTTGTGTGTAGATTCAAAGTATAAATGAATGATTTGTGTTATTACCAGGTGGAGGCCCAACACTGTGTGTGGTATGATGAGTGCGGTGAATCGGAAAAGGTCCCCGGAAAGAAATACAACTGTAACTACACCGGCCCCCCCAAGGCTTTGTCCCCCGATGGCTATGACCTCCTCACAGTAACTATCCTGATGATTCTCTATGACTGATTGGTCACAGTTTTCAAAGGCTGATTGGTTCTTTGATTGTGTACAATTAAAGGAGCTTTGTCCCGGGTATGACTATGGAAGTCGCAACCTGTGCTGCAATGCGGTGCAGTTGCGCACTCTCAAAGGAAGTCTCCAGCTGCCCCAGCAGTTCCTGTCCCGGTACTCTCTTGGTTATAATATTAACTAACAGGGCCGATCACATGCCACTGGCTCTTCTGCTTGCATGTTGCATATGCTTTTGTTTTAACCGTTCCAAATAATCCACCATGTCCTTTTCCTTTTTCTTGAATTCTCCCACCCACCAACCCCACTGATTCTACATACAGGTGTCCCGCCTGCTTCTTCAATTTGATGAACCTCTTCTGCGAGCTGACGTGCAGCCCGCACCAGAGTCAGTTTATGAACGCCACCAAGTTCAATGGGTCCAACGTGCTGGAAGTGCAGTACTACATCGGACAAACATTCTCCAGCGGTGAGTTTGCACACCACTTGCCACATCGATGATTGTCACAGCTTATCTGAAACACCTTGTCCAGTCCACCATGGTGAACCCAGGATGAAAAACTGTACTTAGAATCACACAAACTAAGCGTTATAATTCTAATCTTCATTAAGGAAGTTGTCTTTTTATCATCACAACCAAATCCGCAATCTCTGTAAGGCTTTACGGAGAAGTGAGGGACCTATTAAATAACACATAAAAATTTTTAAATTGGATTTTTTTTTTTTTTTTTACTTTACTTTTTTGTTAACTTTTCGTAACACTGTAATCATTTTGTTTTATTACAAAAAAACTTATGAGGTTTTGTGTGTGTGTTTTAATGTGTTTATATATTTATTTTTGTGACAATTTCCTAAATTTTTACAAGCAACTTGTGGAGGGATGGATCATGGGTCAAAGAAAAGGTTACACATTTTTTTGTGCTGATGTGCAGAAAGTAACTGTTCTTTTGCTAACTTAACTTAACATTACTTAACTCTAATTGCTAACTTGATGTTTTTGTGGGATTAAAAAATTATTATTATTTTTTACATTATTTGTTGTTTGTTTTTATTATTTGTAATTAAAAATACTTGACTCTTGATGGCATAAGTAGGTGGTATACAGTTGGGTGAGGTATGAATATTTGGTGTTCCGTCACTTTGGCAGCCATGTACAACGCCTGCAGGGATGTACAAGCACCGTCTAGCAACGTGAAGGCCTTATCATTGCTGTGTGGCAAAGACGCAAAGGACTGCAACGCCACTAATTGGATCCAGTACATGTTTGATATAAACAACGGGCAGGCTCCCTTTCCTATCCTACCAATATTCTCAGGTAAATCATGTTTATTGGGTCTTTCTGCCATTATCATGAACTGTCTATGAAAACAGTCTTTTGTTACTCCAGATGTTCCTGTGGCTGGCTACACCCCCATGAACAACAAGACATACGGCTGCTATGAGGGGCTGGAGGACGGTTCGGGGCCTTGCTCTTGTCAGGATTGCACAAAGGCCTGCGGACCCAAACCCATCCCTCCGCCCGTCCCTCCTCCCTGGACCATAAACGGTATGGATGCCATGACTGTCATCATGTGGATCTCTTACACGGCCTTCCTGTTCGTGTTTATCGGCTCTGTGGTTGCTGCATGGTGTTACAGGTAAAACAAGGACAATTCTCATTTATTTTTACTGAAGCATTCTTTTTTGCTAATATGGACTTTGTGGCTATCTAGGAAAAGGATGTGCTTTGCTAATACTGTATGTACTTTTGTGATTTATTCAGGAAAAGCATCCATTTTTTTTTTGCTAATATGGACTTTGCAGGGGTCTGCAACCTTTACCATTAAAAGAGCCATTTTGCCTCCTCTTATAGTAAAAAAAAAAAAAAAGAAGAAAAAAAAAAAGTCTGGAGCCGCAAAACATTACACAGCTCATAAACTTTTAAAAGCTGTAACTAAATTCAACTAACGTAAATCTAGCTTGCATATGTAGGCCTTCTTTGAAATAATTTAAACACTTGACTATGTAAGCCTTTTTGAGCGGTTTCCATATTTGTGTAAAATTAAAACAAAACGTAGCCAATTTTAAAATGATATAGCCCATCAGAGTTGACATATCAGCGTATCAGTGTTGTTTGCTCAATGACTGTCTTTGCAAAGGGAGGCAATCTTTTATTTTCTGAGTAATGTTTATTTTTTAATCCGGAGAATAGATGCACTGATATTTTAATGTATTATCCATCTGTGAACGGCTTCCCCCTCTTTGCGACCTCACGTGCAGCCCAGTGTTGCCAACTTGGTGACTTTCTCTCTAAATCTGGCAACTTTCCAAACCCTGTTGGCGACTTATTTTCTCAAAAGCGACAAGCGACAAATGTGGAGACTTTTCCTGGCATCGTTGGAGACTTTTCTGACGTTGTTCTGCGGTTGCTGCAGAGAGGTCCGCCCCGCCCCAAAGCAGTCACAAGCGGTCAGTGCACAGTCAGCTTCCGCGGCACACTATCGGTCTCTCAAGACTCACCACCTCGGCGATTAGCTTGTCACAGGCCCCGAGCACATAGCTGCAGCACGCTTCTCGTTGTAAAACATTTTGCTGTGCTTGCTTCAGACTCAAATTCAAAAGTACCTCACCTCACTGCATACACTAGCCTACCTCCCCTTCTCGCTCATCCAATCAACCATCAGAACGCAGTCTAGATGCATTCACAGACTTGCGGTGATTCGAATATTTCAAACTCTTTTCGAAAATGCACATTAACTCCACTTCAGTGTCAAGAAAATCACTGCACTCGGCGAAGGGAGCCGCAACAAGAAGGCTGAAAAGCTGCGGGTTGCTGACCCCTGATCTAGGGAAAGGATCCATTTTGCTAATATGGACTTTTGTTTATGTAGAAAAATTTTCATTTGTTGCTCATATGGGTTTTTAAAATGTATTTAGGAAAAGGACAATCTTGTCGGAGTATGGGCCCATACTGGACAGCAATAACCCCTTGTCTCTTAACAGTGATAATCCTGACACAGGTACATCAGACATGTTTTCAATGTGTATGTGTAATTAAGTAAATAACCTACTACATAACACCAACTAACCATTTTCTGTCTGTAGTCAACGCCTTGTGTTGTGAGACACTGGGCGAGCGCTTTGAGAACACGCTCAGAGTGGTATTCAGCTCTTGGGGCTCCTTCTGCGTGCGGAACCCAGGTCTGGTCATCCTGGGCAGCCTGGTTCTGGTGGCGGCCTCCTCCGGGGGTCTGGTCTACATGCGCATCACTACCGACCCCGTCGAGCTGTGGTCCTCCCCTGGCAGCCAAGCACGGCAGGAGAAGGACTACTTCGACAGCCACTTTGGACCTTTCTTCAGAACCACTCAGCTTATCATCACCACTCCGCTCAACAGCACATTTATGTACTCGCCCTACTTCGGAGGTTCGGCTGTCCCCTTTGGGGCTATCTTGGACAAGGAAATCCTGCATCAAGTGAGTTAGAGGGATGAGTGTGTATTGATTACAGACAAAATTATTTCAGTTAACTTCTGGACTAGGTGTTAGAAAGGGAAGCAGCTAAGCAACTCAGAGTCTGTGGTTTTTAGTTGTTGTTTTTTTTTCTCAAACCATCCAGGTGCTAGACCTGCAACTTCAAATTGAAGCCCTGGTCGGAACATACGAGGGCGAAAACGTCAACCTGAAGGACATCTGCTTGGCCCCACTGGCCCCTTACAACAACAACTGCACCATTCTGAGCATCCTCAACTACTTCCAGAACAGCCACGCTGTGCTGGACCACAGCATAGCAGACGAATTCTACGTATATGCTGACTATCACAGCCACTTCCTCTACTGTGTCAGGTTCACATACCACCCTTTGGCTTTCAAATCGCCATAAATGCGTTTTTAAAATTAGCATAATACTCAAAAGTGAAACAGTCAGTTTGGTGGTGAAAGGTTGGGTATAATGTATGTATAATGTTTTCTTACAGTGCACCAGCATCCCTCAACGACACCACTCTACTGCACGATCCCTGTCTCGGGACTTTTGGAGGCCCAGTCTTCCCTTGGTTGGCCCTCGGGGGCTACGACTGTAAGCTTTACACACTTTTAATGATGTGCAGGAGCAACAGTTTCAGTGACAAAGTGTATGAAATTGTATAATCACGCCACTGCAGTTTTTTTACTGCACTTAGAAGAGCACTGTTGGTCAAAGACCTTTAGTACACATATTGTAGCTTTATTTAACCCCAGTTGCACCTGACCAGCTGCTGCACTATTGTTGGCACAACATGTTTGTGGCCACAACATAATAAAAAAAAACAAACAGCTATATAAAAAAAAATTGTGCCATTATCCTTAAGATAACAGTTTCATTTGACACTGTCAGTGAGGCCTAAATTACCAAAATGTTTGTATACAAAAGACAATGATAGCAACAACAACATTATCTGCTAGTGCTTGGTTTACCTTAATTTAAGAGGGGGCAGATAGAGAATTCATAGAAAACAAAAAAAACAATAACAGAAGCTTGCAACAACAACCTGCGAGTGCTTGGTTTAGCTTAATTTAAAAGGGAATTAATTGCCAGAGAAACGCGAAAAGGGTCGATTTAAGTTGAACGACCAAAATAGAAATTCAATAAATAACGGCATCACTGCAGTAACAGTAATTTTAGCGTCTGTCTCTTTAGGATCCACCCTACAACTGATCTTTTCTTGTTAGAATATGGCAGATGATTTCAAATAATTATTGTTTTTTGGCATTTTCTCCTCACCAGCCACCAACTACAACAATGCGACCGCCCTTGTCATCACCTTCCCCATCAACAACTACCTGAACGACACCGTCAGGCGAGGCAAAGCTCTAGCTTGGGAAAAAGAGTGAGACCTCATGGTTTTTTTGGGGGGGGGGGGGTCAACCTATGATTCCACTGAAGTCCTTCACTATAATTCTGCATTTCAGATTCATCCGCTTCATGAAGGACTTCAAAAACCCCAACCTGACCATCGCCTTCACGGCCGAAAGGAGCGTTGAGGACGAAATAGACCGGGAGAGCAACAGCGACATCAGCACAGTGGTGCTGAGCTACGGCATCATGTTCATTTACATCTCTTTGGCGCTGGGTCACATCCACAGCTGCAGGAGATTACTGGTAAGTGTGTCTTTTCAAAATTCACATTACGCATTCAATAAAACTGGCTCAACCTGCCATGCGACTTCTTGCCTCTGCAGCCTGAGAGGGTCAGTTTAGTTTTGTTTGGATAATACAACTTGGCAGCTAAAGTCATGTCAAGGCGATTATTATGTGGAGAATTCTCCTTGTACATTAACCCTTTTTTTCACATTTGTAATAAAAAAATATTATAATCACATTTTGCTACAAATTATCATGATAATCGTTTTCTCCTTACATCAAAATGACCAAATATGTCTCCTTGTCACATAAAAGGTTGAAGAACAGATTCCCAACAAAAAAAAAACCCTCCTTTTAACAGGAATAGAACTTAATTATCTATTCTCTCTTTTCACGGTGGGGAAACTTTCCATGGGAATTGTTGGTAATTTATGGATATTGCTAGCGATGTGTGGGAATTTACAGGAATTAAAAAAACAGACAGCAAAAATGATAGTCAAGGTTAACATTTTTTGCCATCCAATAAACTTACATTTGTTACTGTAAATTCTGGTATATGAGCAGCACCCAGTAAATTTAGAGGAAAAACGAGGCATGTCATAAAATGACATTGTAGCGCGCACAAGTCTGTGAGGACCAGGCAGCTCTTTATTTGACAGGAGCCAGTCATAAGCTGTGAAAAAACTTGACGAGCTTGTCAACCCATTGGAAATTGCAGGAGGTCATTACTCATTATAACAGTCTGGCTCACGGTGTCGTCCTACAAACAACATTAAACTCATCATACAGCAACTTAACACTCAAAAGGTCAAAAAAAGGCGATCCTGTCCTAATTTAAAAATAAATAATTTAAAAATGTAATCAAATTTTGTGTAATATAATTCCTCAGCTAAACTTGCCATCTGAGCTTTCTGGTTCTGCCCCTTTGCAAAGCCCAAGAGAGCGATAAATGTTATAGATGAGAGAATAATGTGCCTTACAACAGGGATAGCATTAGCAATAGCAGTAGTACAGTGCAGCGATCTACATTACTGTATGTACTGAATATTGGAGGGGATTTTGGCACATTTTTGGAGGGTGCGCTACCCACATGTTTAGCTATGTTGCTCCTTCCACAATCAGCACTAATGCACTAATCATGTTGTCCAATGATATAATATACAATGCCAATTGGGGAAATCACTGACTGACATACGAATCTTTTTTTAGGAGTTTGATGGACAGTGATTGGTTAAAGGTGTACCGCACCTGTCGCCCAATGTCTGCTGGGATAGGCTCAGTGGTAGAAAAAGCATGGACGGATGGACCACAATAACAAGCTTTCTGCACACACACAGGTGGACTCCAAGATTTCGCTGGGCATTGCAGGCATTCTCATTGTGCTGGGCTCGGTGGCCTCCTCACTGGGCATCTTCAGTTATGTTGGCATTCCCCTCACCCTCATTGTCATCGAGGTCATTCCGTTCCTAGTGCTGGCTGTCGGTGTGGACAACATATTCATCATAGTGCAAGCCTACCAGGTATGTGCACACACGCCTCGATGCATTACCCATTGCAGTCATGGCTTCCATTGCATCTTTGCATCAGAGAGACGAGCGGATGCCCCAGGAGGAACTTCATCAGCAGATTGGTCGTATTCTCGGTGATGTTGCACCCAGCATGTTCCTTTCGTCCTTCTCGGAGACGGTGGCCTTCTTCCTGGGTATGACAACAAATGTGGCAATGAATCCGATTTCAGAATTCAGATGGAAATGCTCATGTGGGCCACATACTGATATTGATGTTGTCTTGCAGGAGCTCTGTCCAACATGCCGGCCGTCAGGACCTTCTCCCTGTTTGCTGGCCTAGCTGTTTTTATTGATTTCCTGTTGCAGATCAGTTGCTTTGTCAGCCTTCTGGGCTTGGACCTGAGGAGGCAAGAGGTGAGCTAGAACGTTTGGTAATACATTCAAAATGCCTTATAACTAGGAGCGTCGCAAGATTAAAACGATATTTCTCGTTTGGAGACAAGCTGTCTCGTGAAAACAGGGCAGCCAGAAGCCAATCAGACTATGAACTATGGCACCACTACTGTGAATGATAATACACGTAATATGGGAGAGGCAGTGTATGATGCAGGATTGGAAGTGCGCATTTAGTGCTTTATGCACACTGTAAACCTTGCAATCTAAACTACCTTGTTACCCCAGCGTTTTTTTCCATCGGAGGTGAACATCTGCCGCCGAGTTAGTTTTTCTCCATTGGTTTGGCTCATATCTTGAAACAAATTACATTCTCAAAATAACATGGCCAAACTGCCAAACAACTTGGCAGTTGTTCACAACAGAACTGGCCTTGTCATTCATTTAATCAAATTGCAAATGTCTTAGTACATGTCTCAAGTCTAAGTCTAAGTACATCTAGCACAATTTCCAATTGAATAGATGTTGTTAATCTAAACTGATTGTTGATTCTCAGGTCTAATGTTTGTTCTGTCCAAAACTGTGTTCTGTCCAAAATTAGTCCAAAATATGCTGTTATACCATGGATACCATGTATGGATCTTTTGGAACATTGGATAAAGGGATTGTTTGACAGTCAGATGGAACTTGCGCAGTGATGCAGTCTTTGACCAGACAGACAGCAGTGTGTGGATGCCCAGGAAGGTGAGGACGGTGTCTAGGAGAGGGAGGGTGAGGACAGAAACCATGAAGAAATGTCCGTTGTGATATTATTATCTGCATATTATTTTTGCTAGATTTGGTTATTACACTATGGTTTGCTTAACACATTTTCTCATTACTCTGATGTATGGAAGTTAATTTATGTTTTTAAATATCCATCCATCCATCCATCCATCCATCCATCCATCCATCCATCCATCCATCCATCCATTTCCTATGCCGCTTCTCCTCATTAGAGTTGCGGGGGCATGCTGGAGCCTATCCCAGCTGACTTCGGGCGACAGGCGGGGTACACCCTGGACTGGTCGTCAGCCAATCGCAGTGTTTTTAATTAAAAATAGTTAAAACTTCCTTGGCAGTGTGAGTGCAATGTGTGATGTCAAACCTCGGATGCAATTGTTAATTGTAAAATCCATCTTCTGCACCACTTGTCTTCAATAGGGTGACTGGTATGCTGGAGCCTATCCCAACTGTCTTTGGGTGAGAGGTGGGGGTGGGGGTACACCCTGGACTAGCCATAACTATAACGTAAAATCTAAAATCCATTTATAATTTTTTTTGTTTTAGACACAATTAATACTGTTATATAGACAAAAAACGAGTACAGGAATCACTGTCAATGACGAACTGGGCTAAGACTGAGAGGTGGACATGAGAGATATTTCAGTGGTCCTCTGCTATCACAACAAACATCCAAACATTTTGACTTGCAGTGCTTACACTTTGCAAAAGGGACGATGCAATTTGGTGGCATTGACAATTTGAATGGGAAAGAAATTTAGTTTTAACAGATGAGAAGTGTTTTGGCAGAGGTATGAGCTTTTGCAGGTAAAGCATGGTGTTGTGCAGAACCATCCCAAATTTAATTTACTAAAAGAACCAAGAGTGTTGAGAAAGTCCAGTCTGCTTCAGGAAATGAGCCAAAACATTGAGAAGGATCTTTGCATTTTGGTGGCACTGACTATTTATAGTGGAAAGAATTAACTTTGAAGCATAAATGTGCAAAGTTACTTAATATTTGGCAGATCGAAACACGATTGCTGCATCAGACATCTATCAAAACATGTAGTACCATCTATTTCACTACTTCCTAGTACAACAGTCTAAGCATCATGGTAAATGTAGTTCTTTTATTGTAAACAAAAGTATATTGTACTACAATCTGCAATGTATTTCATGTGTCTTTTCATAGCTACACGTTAACATAAATTATTGGTAATTGCAGCCACAACTGCCGTCATTATTTACACTTTTTACATTTTTAGTTTTTGTTTCAGTTTGTGGAAAAAAGTTCAACAGTTAAAAGCATCATGCTTAGTTAGGTCATGCATGCAAAAGTTATAAAACATAAAAATGTACCTGCATTGTTTTGTGACTCAGTTAAATAAAGTCTGTTTGTCCAGTCCTATATTTTGTCTTTGTAGGTTTCTTAAAAGTAATGTCAAAATATGATCTCGTTTCATGAACCCAATATTGTGTATTGTCTCGTCTCGTAAGCTGAGTGTATCGTGACACCCCTACTCATAACAGAATGTCTGTTCTTCTTGAGGCGAATCGTCTCGATATCATCTGCTGTGTGAAGCTGCCAGAAGGTCAGGGAGAGAAGAATGATAGCATACTGTTTCGGTTTTTCAAGAAGTTGTATGCCCCATTCATCCTCAAAGAGTGGGTGCGGCCCATCATTGTAAGTGTCTCACATCTGGAACATGCATGATTCTATGATTCTATGTTGCCTTTTCATGACAGTCATAAATAATGTCTGTTCAGGTGGCTGTCTTTGTGGGAGCACTCTCTTTCAGTATCGCCGTGGTGAATAAAGTAGAGATCGGACTGGATCAGAAACTGTCCATGCCTGATGTAAGTGGCTGCTAATGCTAATTGGTTCTTGTAAGATAAAAACACAGCAAAAGCACTACTAAAAATAGAATGACACTCATTAGAGCTCTTTACTGTCCTTGGTCAGGACTCGTATGTATTGCAGTATTTCAAGAACATGAGCCAGTACCTCCACACAGGCGCTCCGGTCTACTTTGTAGTAGAGGACGGCTTGAACTACAGTAGCCTGGAGGGCCAGAACGCTGTGTGCGGTGGAGTGGGCTGTAACAACAACTCGCTGGTGCAGCAGGTGTACTCGGCCTCGCTCATCAGCAACTAGTATGTCTCATACCTTCAATGCGTCATCACAAAGACAGACTTAAAAGGGATGTTTCAAATTTTTCTTTTAGCTCTACCATCGCCTTCACGCCATCCTCTTGGCTGGACGACTACTTCGACTGGGTGAAGCCTCAGTCCACCTGCTGCCGCTACTACAACACCACGGGGGCCTTCTGCAATGCCTCTGGTACATTTTTATCAAATGTCAACAGGCTTCTCACAGTCGTTGTCTTTGCACATGTATTTACAGGCAGTCAAACACTGAAACTTTTATACTCTCTCAAGTTGAAATATGCAGAATTACCAGAATAGTGGCCGAAAGTCATTATTTAGTTGTCGTTTATTTATGTTTATGAATCACATTGTGTTAGTAACCATGCAATATGTTAGTATACAGTTATTTTTTTGCCAGCATGACTAAAACGAAATATCAACTTTTTGCACAAAATGTAACTATCTTTTACTAAAATTCATAAATGTGTTTTTTATACTTTTTCTATCTATAACAAAAATATGTAAAAAAAGAAGCCAAGTTCATTTCTGAGCCACAGCCAAATGTTTCGGCACACAACTGCATTGACTCAGCTACAGAGAATACCAAGCGGAGTTACATCCATCCATTTCCTATGCCGCTTCTCCTGCGGAATTACATATACATATAAATTTTATATATTGTGCATGAGTGGCCTTCATACCTTCATAGGATTTGTACAAGTAAAGGCACCCTTTCAAATAGACAACTTACTTCCAGTGAACCCGTCGTGCTCTCTCCAGTTGAGTAAATGATACCAGTGGCCACTTCTGAGGAAATATTATGTCAGCCTGAAGACAGCTAACATAAATTCACATTAAAAGTTGTTACCGTTAGTCACTCTAGAACAGTTCACCCTTTTCTAGAAGCCATGTATTTATCTGTCAGAAAAAATAAAATAAAATAAAATAAATAAATTTAAAAAACTCATTGCCTTGTTGTCTAGTGGTGGACCCATCCTGTGTGCACTGTCGACCCATGACCCAAAGCGGGAAGCAGAGGCCGGTGGGCGACGACTTCATGCATTTTCTTCCCATGTTCTTGTCGGACAATCCCAACATCAAGTGTGGAAAAGGGTAATTCTATAAACTAAGCTTTGTGGGCGTGTGTGAGATTTTTGTTGTTGTTGGTGATTTGTTACTCCATCTGTTTCTCTCTGCAGTGGGCACGCAGTCTATGCCACAGCAGTGGACATTTACCCCAACAACAGCAAGGTTGGAGCCAGCTACTTCATGACCTTTCACACCATCCTGAAGGAGTCCTCGGACTACATCAATGCTTTGAAAATGGCCCGAATCTTGGCAGACAACATTAGTCAGTCCATGGACCACAAGGTTTTTGCTTATAGGTGTGTTGTACTTTCACACTATAGCTTTAAATGCTGTTTAGTTGAATTATTGTTGTTACCTTTGCCAAGGTAGTTTTGATCATTTCTATAGGAACCCTATTGAAAATTGGTGTAGATCTGGATAAAGGTAACAGCCTAAGAACTACCAAACAAGGATGACTACAAAATACAGTGCTCCAAGATTTTTAATTTAATTTTGTGGGGTCTCTCTCTCTCTACTAGTCAAGCACTAGTGTGGCGCTAGCCTTGATGAGGCTTTTACTATGTGTGAAATATCAGCACTTATTTTGAACATTGTGGTCAAGGCCATAGGTGAGGAAATATGTCAGTAGATAAGCACTTAGTAAAGAAAACACTAAATGGCGATGTGTGACCTTCAGTCCTCTTCTAGACAACTAGTCTTCACAAATGTAGATTTAAATATTAAGGATTGTCTATCAAATGTCTTCTTCACAGCGTCTTCTACGTGTTTTACGAGCAGTACCTGACCATCGCCTACGACACTGCCTTCAACCTGAGTGTCTCCCTGTCGGCCATCTTTGTGGTGACCACTGTGCTCCTAGGCTTTGAGCTGTGGTCGGCCGTGCTGGTGTGCGTCACCATCGCCATGATCCTGGTCAACATGTTTGGCGTCATGTGGCTGTGGGACATCAGCCTCAACGCAGTGTCCCTCGTCAACCTGGTCATGGTGAGAGGCGGAACGCCACGAGGCTAATATGAATGATGATGGCAGCAACAAGAGCTGAGTTGTTGTGTTTGCAGGCTTGCGGTATTTCCGTGGAGTTCTGCAGTCATCTGGCTCGGGCTTTTTCCATCAGCATGAAGAAGAGCAGAGTGGAGCGGGCCGAGGAGGCTCTGGCTCACATGGGCAGCTCGGTACGTCTCACTTTGACTTCACCCAACCACTGTATGTTTTGCAAAGAATCTGGATCTTACGTCTGCCTTGAGCATGTAACTTTACTACTACTAACATAACTACCACTAACACTACTGCTATAATAATAATAATAATAATAATAATAATAATAATAATAATAATAGTGCAAATTATAGTACAATAGATCCCCTTTTATTAAGGGGTTAAAGTTCAAGACACCCAGTGAATGGCAAATAATAGACGGACCCATAAAAAGCCCCAAAATGCCTATTTTTTTATACTCTTGGATGTCGAAAAACTTGATGTCTCATGAGAGGTGTTAATGTTTCAGGGAAAAACTTGAATGCATGTGTCGCCAATATCCCTCACCCATCGTTATTTTAACATTGTCACTATACACTGTACACTCTACACTATACAAGTGTATGCTTCCAATATGTGTGTGTTTGTTTCATACTGTAGTGCATAAAGGCATGCCTGGATGACTTTGGTGTGGAAGAACTTAAGAACTTGTATCATGTCACTGAGCGTTAAGTCACTTTGTCGACCGTGTCCTTTACCGCAGGTTTTCAGCGGGATCACGCTAACAAAGTTCGGCGGCATCCTCATCCTGGCGCTGTCCAAGTCGCAGATCTTCCAAGTGTTCTACTTCAGGATGTACTTGGCCATCGTGCTCCTGGGGGCCGCACACGGCCTCATCTTCCTCCCTGTGCTCCTTAGTTACGTTGGTCAGTAGCGCTTTAAAACGCACCTATCATTCTGTAGCTTTTACTAAACGTGCACCTTCTCGCAGGTCCCTCGGCAAACAAGGCAAAATTGTTTGCTGCCAACAAACGCTTTGTGGGTACCGAAAGGGAGCGGCTCCTCAACTACTAATCGGCTGAGCGAGACCATTTTTGTCTGAGAAGATGACCCGTGTGGGTGTGAGTGTTGTTTTTGATCTTCTTGCCGCCGTTATTGACACACTCATCATCAGCACCGCCCGCCACTATCGTACGTGTATTGGACTCAGGAATATTTCACAGGCGGGAGTCATGACCTTGCTCCTCATCACACTACAAGGACTAGATCGGCTTGGCTATCGTGTGACATAAAAGCAGACTGTGTACTTTCAGGGGATGATGATTTGGGAAACTTTAAAGGGCAAAACTGGTCAGTTTTTAAAATATATGTAACAGTTTATAAGAGCTAATTTTTCTGCTGAGTCAGAGCGAAAGCTATCATGTTTGTTTGTACCAAGCAAGGACGCAATTACACTTGGCATTACTCAGGATTTTGACTGGATGTGTCCTAACCACTCCTGACTTCAGCAAAACATGGTTTTACTCTTCATTTTTGCAGTCACTCAACCATTTATTTGTAACATACAAAACACGCATGTGTGTGTGTGTGTGTGTGTGTATATACTGTAGCTCGGACGGAACTAATTTAATTGACACACCCTTGCCAATAATGATTGCTAAGTTATGATTTTACATGATTTACTGTGGCGAGAAAAACCCTTGTTTAGCATCATTAACTGTGACATTGAAGCTCCTTCATAACTGGAAACAGGTCCTGGTGCACAATGGAGGCGTGTTCTTAAAGGAGCAGTACCACTAAGTATATTTTTAAGTGATATTGTTAGAATTGCTTGTTTTGGAGAGATAGAGACTGAAGTGGAAAATTGCATTTGAAGCTTCTTGACACAATCATTCCTTTTCGGGTAGTACTTTTAAAACAATTTTAATACATTAAAAGGTTTTCAAAAACAATATATTTGTAAGGTATTTGTTGTGTGGTCATGTCCCTTGTAATGAATGGTTCGGCCTTTAATGCACCTGCACTGGGACCACTAGAGGGCGCTTGAATCAGATAATATTACATTGAAACAGGAGTGACCATTTTTTTGTATCTTGTAAGGCAGCCT
This sequence comes from Dunckerocampus dactyliophorus, assembly GCF_027744805.1. Classification (NCBI taxonomy): domain Eukaryota; kingdom Metazoa; phylum Chordata; class Actinopteri; order Syngnathiformes; family Syngnathidae; genus Dunckerocampus; species Dunckerocampus dactyliophorus. The sequence continues at coordinate 18,242,376 of NC_072820.1, read as the reverse complement.
ATGCACGCGCACACATTAAGTCATTGGAACATCCGCTATGATAAACAATACTTATAATTTGCTTTGCAGGTACACGTGCAAATTTTACTCAGTCTCGACCAAACTGCGTTTTTGTCCCTCACAGTTTGAACATTTTGTGGATTACTAGCTTGCAGACCATCACTTATTCATGGGCCGGGCCGTGAGACTAAAGGCTGCACTTTCAATCTGGCTGGGAGATTAAAATATTCATTCCTTTGCATGCAGGTGGTGTGTGAGATTACGCAATGTAGATTCTCACGTTCCATCTGCAAGTGACTCAGCAGCTCAGGAAGTTATTTCATTCATACATCACCTTGGACACGATTTGAACTGGATACTGCCTAGTCTTTAATCAAATGTGTTCAGGATGAAGGTCATTTGGAGGAGTACTTAGAAATGGATAGTAGACTATATTGTGAATGAGTGATGTGACGTGAATTATACACCATGCAAGTTATGATTTGTGTACTATCTCCCATACAGTCTGTCGGGATGAAAAATAACTTTTAATTGTCTTGATGAGCCGTGCACCAGCTGACGCTCCTCACTGATTGGCCGAATGATGAGCCTCCCTCTCCTTTGTCCTCCCCCCATTAGATAACAGTCAAAGTTGACAGAGCGCAGTTTATGAACTGAGCTTTCTTTTACGATAGAGCGGGCGTTGGACCTCAGTGATCAGCAATTCTCTTCCATATGGGAATAAAAAGACTTCGTAGTTGTAATAATACTAATTTTTTAGCTAAGTAACAGCAAGAAAGTAGCAAACACATTATCTTGTAACCACTGAAAACTCCAGCAGGGATCCCCAAAATGTTCACCCTAATTCCAAAGCATTTAGTGTTGGTATTTTTCAAATAATAATAGTGATATAACGTCCCTGTTAATATTAACAATTGATGTTTACATTATTTATCTAACCCCAACCCTTCCCCTGACGTAACCCTCTCCTAACCTGACACTAACTACAACCACAACCCAATAAATAAATAAGCCCTAATCTAACCCTAGCACTATTGTTTTTCTGTTTGGATTTCTAGCTATCTGAGTATTATAAGCACTTTTATAAACAATAAAGCTGTATTATATTTAGCAAGTAGTGTCAGATTAAACGTAAATGAAAAAGTATACAAAAATATATTTTATTATCAGTTATGCTTTTGTATTTTTAATATAGTGGTAATAATAATACAATTATTTGTTGTCAATGAGCATTAATATAAAATATTAAGGATATTTTCATATCAAAATGTAATTAAAAAATTGAATTAAAATGATTTAAAAATAAAAAAATAAACTATCCCCAAGCTTTGTCCACAGCTCAGCAGTGGTCTTTGAAAGGCCATCGAGGGCTCCCAGCAGCACCAAACAGGTTTATCAATAAGTAAGTGGAAGAGACATTCAATGTCCTGCTTTGCGTCACTGGTTTTCTGTTACAGTGGCTTCAGTTGTCTCCAAAGGGACTGTAGAGTCTGGAACAAAAGGGATTAGGTAGCCGTGTTAAACATGAAGAGGATCCGATGGACCTCGTGGTGTTCTCTTCGGAGAGGTGGACATCATGTGGCTCTTCTTGCTTGTCTTTAACATTACTAAAAGGAACCACGTGGTGTTGTAACTTGCAGAAGAAAGTGGGTTAACGTGCCATCGGGCCCCACATTCCCAGCGTCTGTTTACAAAGCTGAGCCAAACATGGAAATGTCCTGAGTCACGGCACGGTGATGGGAAAAAGGACTGGGTGGAAAAACGCCACCTCAGCCGAACGTTGTTATTTTCCAGGGAAGGGGGGTAGACGGCATTCTTGTCACACCCCCCAAAAAGGATGGTACACATATTTTCACAATGAGGGTCACTTATGTGCTTAGGAAGGCCTGTCAATGGAGGCCTTTATGAGCCGCTGAGGGGGAATTAGGCCGTCAATGGGGGCCGCTAAGCTGCGCATGGTGTGCATCCTCGCGGTTTGTTTTGATGGCGGCACAAGACCGCAGTTTGCCTTGTTTACCTTAGCAAGAACACTATTTAGTCACAAGTACATGCACATACTCATGTTTGGGTACGTACCTCAGTTTGAAGCATACCGTGTAGTGTACATAGTATAGTATCTATATTGCTACGTGCGCTACTACTTGGGATGTTGCAAAACATGATGTTCCCATGTTATCCACACAGGTTTGTCATGGATCAGCTTTCTGCAACTGTCATTTTGAAGAAGTAAGTTTACACTAATAACATTAGGAAAATAATCACACAGCTCACTCCTTGTTCAGACAAGCAAAAGTGATTTATTTACAACAAAACAAGCAAGAATTGTTGCCCATCAGTTCTTCTTTAGTGTTATAAATCTTTGGGCTTGCCAGCATAAACAATTCTATTTTGCTCACTTTAAAATCAGCAAAAACCTACATTCCCATTGTTACAATTCGGTGATTTAGTTTTTTTTCTCCTGCAAATATCAGATCAAATGGCAAAAGTTTGAACGCGTTGTCATTGAATAGCATGAAAAAGTGTGTCTAAACTTTTGAGTGATATGTACATGTGTGGTGGTCTTTTTAATACGAAGACACATGCCAAAGAAGTCTTATTTATTTGAATATTTTCTATTTTTGCAACCATCCTGAGCGCCCTTACAGCACCTTAAGGTGCTAGCAATACACTCTAACATAGAGCACGGAGATTAGACACTGCTTAAAGTGATTGGAATAGCACGATGGAAAAAGAAAAGAAAGGACTTTCTCATGAAGATACTACAAAAGCGAGCACAATAGTCCCAGAAAAAAGGTCCGTGGAACAAATTGTCACGATTAGTTCCAGAGCGTGTTAAAAAAAATTGAAATTTTCTGGAAAAAAGTGCACTTTTTAAGAAGATGAGATGAGTCCCTCTGAGTCACAAGCAGTCACAAAACAAAGCAGATTGATGATTTAAAAAATGGTGAAAAAAAACAAGTCCTCGAAGTCTAAAATATACAAAATGACTGCACACTGCAAGGAGGAGGGTGGAAGCAATCAGGGGGCGTCGGTCCCCCTGACAGCCCACCAACGCTAGGAGGTCTGCAGCAGGCGTCTGTAGTGTGGCATGACCTCGTGCTCCGGCAGGTGCAAGTTGAATTCCAGTGCCACCAGCACAGGGAACTCGAAGGCAATCAGCTCCCTGCGGTTCACGCGGAACCTTTCTTCCAGTTTCTGCAAGAGGAAGACCAAAAAAAGTACAATAGTGAGGAGGGGGTGTGGCTAAATGTAGGAAGCATTGAGACAAACAAACCAATCTACTTCCTGTCTACTGAGGTGCCTTTGACAATGTGTAATATAGAAGAAGCCCCTTAGAATATTTCACTGTTATGTCGCAAATATATCTTGCTACTTTTTCTGTTGACTATCTTATCATGCATATAAAACAGGAGTGTTTTGTTGAAAAAAGGACAAGCAATAGAGATTTTGAAGTAAAAGAATACACTGTTTCCTGTTTAGCAGCTCTGGGGGGAAAAAAGTTACATTATGTTTTGTAATAGCAAAGAAAATAAATACATATCACAAAACACCCACATTTTATGTAGGCGCTAAATATTTCAAAATAATTATTTATATATATTTATATATATATAATTATTATTTTTTTTTTTTAGATTGCAGCTTTATTTTAAAAATCTAAAAAGAGAACTTGTGAGGAAAAAGTTCTTTCCGCACAAACATACCGAAACCGTAGACCTGGGAGCCATTTTTTATTGGCATGTGGTATATTGTAAAAAATTAAAACAAAAAATAAAAAAAATTAGGTGCTAAATATTTCAAAATAATTTAATTTGAAAATTTTAATATTAACATTTTTTTCATTTTTTTTTACTAAATTTTTTTTTCTCACAATTTTCAAAATCATACATTTTAATTTGTTTTTTTTTTTAATGTTCAAATTTCAAGTACAGTGGCACCTCAGTTTTCGTGTGTTAGTTCCAAAAGGTTCAACAAAATCGTATGGAACCGTAAATCCAATTTATCTGTTCCAGACACTATATTCAATGAATTATTAACTGAAATATGAACAAATGAGTTTGTAGAGAACATAGTTTTACGTGCAGGAAACGATGCAAAAATAATTAGAAATCACCAATGGATGGAACTCTTTGTTGATGTGGACCTCGACATAAAAGGAATCATGACAGCTGGAACGTGTGAACATTTTTACGTAATTGTAATCATGAAACAATACTTTTTTAAAAATTATTCTTTTGTTGCAAAAGTTAGTTTCAAGTGTTTACAATTCTATGTCATGCAAAGTTGAATCATAATTCAGAGACCGATGAAAATTCTATTTCCTACTTCTCATTATTCCTGAATGCAGCACGAGGTGGACGTGGCTCCACCTCGTGCTGGCGGTCTGCAGGCGGTCCTTACGTCTATGAGTAGCTTGACCTCATGCTTTTTGAGGTCCCCGCCAATCTTGGCCGCCAGGAGGACGCAGGCTCCGGCGCAAAGTTTGCGGTTCTGCTTGTTGAGTTTTCCCTGAAGGACCAATTTCTCAAAGTAGACGAAAGCCATGGCCACCGTGGGCTCCTCGTAGCCGCACTCGTCCTGGGCCAACTTCTTTATTTCCCTCTTCAGGCTACGGAAGATGAAATGGAGGTTAATGATGGGAAACGTTTCAATGAAGGCGTTTAATCACCAACGCAATCTCATTTGTTTTACCTCCTGATCTTGCTGAGAGTCAGACGAATGTGAGGGAACTTCTCCTTGAAGGTTTCGTTCATGTCTTTCTTCAGGTCAGAGGGTTTAACGTACTCGATGACCGTCGTCTGCCAGGAGAGAAAGCAGGGCGGCGTTAAAACATCCAGTTAGAAGAATAGTTCCTCACACACACACACACACACACACACACACACACACACACACACGCGCGCGCGCGCGTATCCTCACAAGGATGTTGTCATTTTTAAATAATTTTATTAAAAATATCAATAGATTTTCTGGAAATAAAACATAAAATATATACAATTTCCTGTTTACTATTGTTGATTACTTACTACTTATGTATGCAGTTTTTTTGTGCCAAAATTAAATATAAATCTAAATGGATCATTTTTTTTTAAATAAAAATAACTAATATAATGTGTTATATTTTCTATGAATTCGCAAAATATAACAAAATATATGTATTGAATCTATTAAATATAAACATCAAATATATAATATGAAAAAACTCATCACAAATATATTGTTGTGGAATTAAATAATTAGTAGATAGTGTCGCCCTATTTCATGTCATTATTAAATATTATTAAATAATTAGTAGATAGTGTCGCCCTATTTCATGTCATTATTAAATATTATTAAATAATTAGTAGATAGTGTCGCCCTATTTCATGTAATTATTAAATATTATTAAATAATTAGTAGATAGTGTCGCCCTAGTTCACGTAATTATTAAATATTATTAAATAATTAGTAGATATTGTGGCCGTATTTCATGTAATTATTTCATATTTAAATCATTGACAGTCTGCCTAAAAGCAGACCAAAAGGCGAGGCATTCGGCGACAGTGTGTATCGGAGAATATAGGTGACAACAGCCACGTGGCCCCGCCCATCTGTGTTGGCGGTTTGTGAGGTGACTCGGACTGGCCTGATGTCCTCAGCTACGTTCCCACCGGGCCTCGGCTTCCTGGCCCTGACATCGATGTGCGGTGCACCTGTTTTTAACACTTGACCTTCGTAAAGCGACAAAGATGAGCGCATAAGATGACAGCAGCGTGCTGCCATTGTTCAGATAAGGAGCGCGACTAAAAATAAAATCAAAATCAGCCCTTTCAGACTCTCACTGATGCACTTGCACCTACCTAAAAAGAAACGCTGTAAACTAGGGGTGTCCAAAGTGCGGCCCAGGGGCCATTGCAGCCCGCAGCTTGCTTGTTCTTTCTAAATGATATTACGCTAATTTGCGTTGTCACCGAGAACACAAAGCTTCTATGGCTTACTGTACAATATGCTGACCTGCATTGGATTGCTTTGAGCATCTTTCATGTGCACATCTGCGTGGTCCCCGCATCCTTCCATCTTTCTGTATCAATGTTTTTGAGAACTGTATTGATTGGAGGATTACCTACCTATAGATTGCTGCTTTATTTTGAAAATCATTTACTAATAATAACTCTTAAAGAGAATTTGGGGAGAAAAAACATTGTTCTCTTAAATATAACGAAACTGTAGCCCTGGGGGCCATTTTTTTTTTATTTGCCTGTGGCACACTGCAGAAATAAAATAAAATTAAAAAAAAATAGAGAAATGCAGCAAATGGATGGAGAAAACTGTGAAATATTGATTCAAAGAATAACGACACATAGCTTTGTTTTTAAATATATATATATATATCAAAGTGTCCCACCGCATCCTTTTGATTTGTCAGTATGCGGGCATAGGTGGAAAAAGTTTGGACACCCCAGACTTAATGAATGCACCACAAACAATAAAGAGTCAAACTCAGTAAAAGTTGCATAACATGCTCTAAGCACTTTAATAAAGCATGCATTGTGACACTGTGCTGCGCACACACACACACACACACACACACACACACACACACACACACACACACTATATCTAAGGTAATACTAAATGCCTTACAAAAACTGTACGAACGTAAACACCACCTCCTTTAGCTTCCAGGTCGTGCCGGTAAGTGAGGAGGAGGAATGTGAGGAATGTGATGTTTCCACTGCCTCTCTCAACACAATGACCATTCTTGTCTTTTGTCATGAGAGGAAAAGACATAAAACACAGCCTGGCCTTGACGCAGCCGTCAAATACGAGCCAGTAAGTCTGATCCAGCCAACCTTGGCTGATTAAAAGTATCCACAACATGAGCTGTCCAAAGTGTGGCCCGCAAGCCGCTTGTGGCCTGCAGCTCGTAGGTTATAAAAGTAGGGGTGTCCAAAGTACGGGCCGGGGGCCATTTGCGGCCCGCGGTTTGCTTTTTATTGTCCCTCGTCTGGAGTTGTATGTTTTCTTGTTGAAATAATTAAGCGCTGTATATTGGATTGGTCTGAGCGGGGTCCAAGTTTGGACACCCCTGGTCTACGATATGTGTTCCAGGCATGCCCGGCTGGGAGGAGGACCCGTGTTAGGACATGCTGGAGGGATTAGGTCTCACAGCTGGCCTGGGAACGCCTTGGTGTCCTTCCGGTGGAACTGGAGGAGCGGGAAGTCTGGACTTCCCTACTTAGACTGCTGCTCCCACAACCCGGTGAAGAGGAAGAAAATGGATGGATGGATGGATGGTCTACAACATCCTCCTTTCAACACATGCACAGAAGGAGGTTTTGAAACCTTCCCTGTGTTATTACCACAGTGGGAAAATGCAGGAGGAGGATCCCGAACGGCCAAAATAATTCAGATATCATCCGTGAAACCACAGAACAGTACGAGAGAACCATGTCATGTTCCTTTCTGCTGTTGGTGTTGCCTTCACTGACTCACCATGTACGAAGGGAAGATGAGCACTCGCTTGTGTTTCCCACAAGGCCACTGGGGGTCATCTAGAAGGTTAGGGTCGTATTCTCGAAAGTCGCTCAGATCGTTCCCTAAGATCACAACAAAAGTGATAAAAAGGCGGCCTTTTGTGCAAAAGTGAGTTTTTAATGATGTTGGAACAGTAATGTGTGTCCCCCTTCCGGCTTATTAGCACCAATCGTGACAAATATCTTTCAACTTCCTCACTTTTTGAGATTACAAATGATGTCATGAGGGACAATCCTCCACTTGAGGCTTCGCTACACACCTAAAAATAAAGGCCGGAGCTCTGCCAACTATCCACCAGCCACCGTCATGTTTGATCGTGTTTTTCATCAGTGATTAGGCCAACCTAGCACGATGCTGCCACTCCTGAATGTTAGGTTATGTGTGTGATGTACGGCATCTGTTACGTTGGAGTGTGGAGTTGAGGCGGATGTAAAAAGTATGACCAAGACTACCAACCTGTGTCCAAGCTACTCTGGTTGCTGTTAGCGCGGGCCAGACTGAGGCTGCGGTGGCTGGCGTTACGAGACTGAGAGAAGGACGAGGTGGAGTCGATGGTGTTCCTGCGTCCACCCAGCACGTTGGTGGGGTACAAGAACTGAGTGTAGGACACCGTCTGCACACACACACACACACACAATTTTCCTTCATGTGCATTACAGAATAAAATTTGCAACATCCAAGTCAACTTTTTAATGACAGAATAATCAACATCTGTTTTTACGTATTTCGTTCCTCCATAACTTGATTTTTAATAACAACAATTACGATCTTTTATAATAAATGTGTGATTGTTTATGGAATAAATAAAACAATAGCACAATAATGTGTTCCTAATACATTGCAGTGTGAATAGTTACTGTTACAGTAAATAGCTACATTAACTATATTCATTTCAATGCATACTGTAAAATACTAATTAATAGGATTTCTGCATATGAGATTATATGGGTTTAGTAATATAGCAATATTTTGAGATAAATAAAATAAATAACAATATACAGTGTGTGTGTGTGTGTGTGTACACACTCTATACTTAATATTCAAATATGCAGATATACAAACTACATATAAAAACATTCACATATATAAACTACATACATGACTCGTTTGCAATTTATTTTTTATTATCATTTATTTTAATAATACAAGAAGCAATAAATAACATTTCAGAAGTAAATGAATGTAATAATAATAGATTACATTGAGTTTGTTTAGGTGCTGTTTATAATGTGTAATATGCAAAGACATGTTGAAGAAGGTTTCTCACCTTCCCATCAGCCCCTAGCTCCACCCCCTCCAGCCCGATGACCATCTCTTTGGCACTGACGCCTCCCGACGGGTGCCGCTGGCGCCCCGCCTCCATCTTTACATCCCTGATGACGACAACAAGAACCTTTTAGGACTTTTCTTTCTGGCCAGTGACTAAAACGCCATACGTCTGTGGGAAACAAATGGTCGGCCCAAGAAGGAAAGAGCCCGCAGGGTTCTTCAGCACACCAACGCACACTGCTGCTAAGCTACATGAACAAGACGCATTTCGGGTGCGTTCACACTTGTCATGTGTGGTTGGGTTAAAAGGAACTCCGGTGCGTTTGCTCTGCTAGTACGGCTCGTTTGGTTAAGTGTGAACACCATAGGAGACGGGTCTCAGTCCAAAGACACAGACCGGTGTTAAAAACGACAGCAAAAAGCATGCAGAAATGACACATACCTGTGAGTAAGAGAAAATGCTCTGCTCTCTCCCTCTGTGTGTGCGTGACACAACAGTGCTCTTCAAAACTATATTTGAGAAGCTTTTTATGAAATCTAAGACTGTAGCACATGATAAAAGTCATCTACGTATAGAACCCAGCAGACGACGTTTTGATTTGGAATATTGAGTTACGTCATGTTTCGCCTATGTCACGAAAGCTCTTTAAAAGTCCATTTTAGAAGCTGTTTGTTAAATCTAAGCTGGTAAATATAGCTGAATATACACATAACCAACGTATTCAACCCTGTAGACGGCATTTTGGTGTAGAATATTTGAGTGACGTCATGTAATATGTCACGAAACCTCTTTAAAAGTATATTTTAGAAGCTTTTGGGGAAATTTAAGCTGGTAAATTTCACAGAATATAAACATAACCTACATATTCAACCCATCAGACAGCATTTTGGTTGAGAAAATTTGAGTTATGTCACATAATGTGTCATGAAAGCTCTTGAAAAGTATATTTTAGAAGCTTTTTGGGGAAATGTAAGCTGGTAAATATAGCTGAATATACACAGAACCGACGTATTCAACCCTGTAGACGGCATTTTGGTGTAGAATATTTGAGTGACGTCATGTAATAGGTCCCAAAACCTCTTGAAAAGTATATTTTAGAAGCTTTTTGGGGAAATGTAAGTTGGTAATTATAACTGAATATACACATAACCGACGTATTCAACCCTGTAGATGGCATTTTGGTGTAGAATATTTGAGTGACGTCATGTAATAGGTCCCAAAACCTCTTTAAAAGTATATTTTAGAAGCTTTTGGGGAAATGTAAGCTCGTAAATATAGCAGAATATAAGCATAACCTACATATTCAACCTATCAGACAGCATTCTGGATGAGAAAATTTGAGTTATGTCACATAATGTGTCATGAAAGCTCTTGAAAAGTATATTTTAGAAGCTGTTTGGGGAAATGTAAGCTGGTAAATATAGCTGAATATAAGCATAACCTACATATTCAACCCATCAGACAGCATTTTGGTTGAGAAAATTTGAGTTATGTCACATAATGTGTCATGAAAACTCTTGACAAGTATAGTTCAGAAGCTTTTTGTCAAATCTAAAGCAGGACTTACACCCTGACATAAGTGTTACCACACGCACGGGCTCTGCGGTTTTTGGGAAATGTGTTGGCCGTGGCCAGCACGTACAGGAAGTAGGATATCAGAGGAGTTGCAAGTGTGTTTTACTTCTGTAGCAAGTGATTCGTGGCACCCACGTGCTTGCCGCTCGCCCTCGGTTGGTAGCTTTTAGATCGGGAGTGCGGCGTGCGACTTGTGCCTGCTATGTGTGCTTCAGGTAAGGCTGTCGTATGTTTCACTCACGTACCGTGTGTGGGCATCGTACAAGGCTCGTGAAGCCCACTCACTTCGATTGCAAGATGGGCGTACTGGCTTCCTACGCCACCTACGGCTATCGTGACCGTAGAACCAGAGTGTACAGCGGGAAGAGCCATCCGGCGTGGCCGGGTAAGGTGCATTAATGTCGGATACGCTATGTGCTGTCTGCGGGTTTGAAAATCCATGCGGGCAATGTGCATGTCTCTTCCAATTTTCCCCATTTTTGCAGGTAGGAGCACGTACGTCGGGATGTAACTCCCCCTTAAGATGGTAAATAGAGCTGAATATAAAAATAAACAACGTATTCAACCCTACAGAAGGCATTTTGGTTTGGGATATTTGAGTGACGTCATGTAATGTCCAAAGCCTCTTTAAAAGTATATTTTAGAAGCATTTTGTGAAATCTAAGCTGGTAAATATAGCAGAAAAAAAGAACCTCCATATTCAACCCATTAGACGGAATTTTGGTTTGAAATGATTGGTTATTATATGTCACGAAAGCTCTTGAGAAGTATATTTTAGAAGCTTTTTGTGAAAGCTGAGCTGCTAAATATAGCAGACTATACCAATAACCAACGTAGTTAACCCATCGGGCGGCATTTTGGTTTGATATAATTGAGTTATGTCACGTAATACAAATGTCAAATGAAAGTATATTTTAGATGCTTTCATGAAATGTAAACTAGTAAATATAGTACAATATAAAAATAAGTATTCACGCCAGCAGATGGCATTTTGGTTTGTAATATCTGAGTTACCTCACATAATGTTACAAAACTCTGGAAATGTATATTTTAGAAGCTTTTTATTAAATCTAAACACAATATAAAAATAACCTACATGTTCAACCCAGTAGAAAGCACTGTGGTTTGGAAAAATGTAGTTAATATGTCACGAAAGCACTTTGAAAGTATGTTTTAGAAGCTTTTTGTGAAATCTAAGCCGGTAAATACAGCAGAATATAAAATGAATCAACATATTTAGCCCAGCAGTTTTGGTTTGGATTATTTGAATTACATCACATAAAAAAGGTCCCAAAAGCTCTTTAAAAGTATATTTTGGAAGCTTTTTGTGAAATCTGAGCTGGTAAATATAGCAGAATATGAAAAGAACCAAAGCATTCAACCCAGCACACGAACCCAACCAGAAATTGTTAGTTTATGGAAACTGTATGTTCTTCATTGCACAGCCTTTGGTGCCATGACAAAAAATACCAGCGTGAACGCTAAACCAACCGCACCAGAGTTTTATTTGTTATTTTTGGTCTGGACCAGAGTACCGAACCACAAGTGTGAATGCAGCCTGTGTGTGTGAGTGTGTGTAACAGTGTCAGTGTGCATTCGCAGTGACCCCAGAATACTGCCGCTCTTATCTATCCTTCTTCAGCCTTGCCTGGAGTTAAAAAAAAAAAAAAAAAAAACATCTCCCAGATAAACAGAAGACGCAGCATGACCTCACATGACTCTCCTTCTGTTTTGATGACACGTGAGGGTGCTGTTGGAATAAAAAGCGCATCATCGGGTCACCTCTATCAGATGCACATTCTATGATGCATTCCAGTCCATTTTACCACAAAAATAGGCAGCCGAGAGCGAGGAAGGAGAAATGAAAGCTGACGTTGCTTAGTAACATGCGCCATTGGAAACCTGCTTGTCCATGCAGCATGCTCACCGTGCCAAATAAGTAGGAAAAAGGTCAACACAATAAGACACAAATCCTTCATTAGACATCATTAGAGTTGCACTGTTACAATTTTTAACGTTATTTTGTGATTTTACTTCATTAGATTGCAGTAGAGGAGCTGGTAAGTATTGTATGTGAGTAGTTTTACTTTGTTTTATTCCACAGTAGTTCACTTCTTGATTACACTTGTATGTACAACGTTAAAATGTTGCTTAAAACATCGCCTGTATAAAAGGTTGTATGACCCTGGAACAGACTAATTTGGTGTGGGAACATTTCTTTTCTAATCCGAAAAGGAAATGGTGTTTGACGGTGGCGGCGGATTATAGTAGACATGACTGTAAGTGACATGTGTGGCACCTCCTATGGGTTGTGTTCAAAATGCTTTGGAAGACATGCTAGCGTACATACAGTATGTAACACAGCTTTATAGTCATTAGACACATGCTTAATGACTTACGGACAATAAGTTAGGGTGCAAAGACATTTCGCTTGTTGACAGCCATGATTTTCAACCAATCTTTCTTCAATTTTACACACGCTTGTTAATCCCTTAAAGGTGTATAGTCACCCCTTGCTGCATTGCGGTTCAAAAATCACTCCCACTCTACTCTGTCGTGGTTTTTCAAAATGTTATTGATAAATGATAGCTGTTTCGTGGTTGACCATGGCCTGATATTAGTCAACCAATATTGAAAGACAAGTCATATGTAGTATTCTGGTCACCAGGTGTCAGTAATGTTACACTGATGAGACACGACTTGATATTAGATTACGTACACACGGCACGTCGTCAGCCATGGCAAGTCCGACATGCGGTAATATTGGCCAACAAAAAACCTTTTTCAACAACAAAAAAAAAATCAAAATATACTTTTTTTTTGTCATGCTATTAACCAGTTAAGAGAATGTATCTCCGAACTGAGCATAAATAAAAAATACATTTATTAAAATTTGTTTTGTAATATTACCATAAAATGTAGTCTGTTTTATAAAAAAAATATTTATTTTATAATATCTATATAATATTTATATAATATTTAATATAAAAAAACTTACCTTTCCTGTCATAATATAATCTTTAACTAATGAAAGGCATGTATCTCTAAGCATACATCAAAATTAAATAAAGGTAATTTTACATAAAATGGCGTCAGATTTAAAAAATATATATACAGTATTTTACTAACAGTATCTCCAAATGTTAGTTTTGCCTGAAACATACACACACACAGAAAAATAATAATAATAATAAAAATCTTTTTTTTTTTTTAATATATGCTTTCCATTGGACATGTTTATGGTCATATATTATGAGGTATTCCTGTATTCCATTATTTTATTTCTTTCCTTGTTTTGGGATGCTTAAGTCAATTTGATCTAAATATGTACAGGTAACAGCTGTCTTCCAATATCACACAACTACTGTATCAATATCACTGACAGCACATCACATTAGTATTGGATGATAATAATATCTGCTGTCCCACCCCTAAAATAAATATGGAACAATGATCGGCGAATGAAAGCAGTAAAAGCAATTAGCAAGTAGGTTACAGTAAAGTCTAATTATGAAAGGGCGAGAGAAGACTATTTTAAGATGCTTTCAAAAAAAAAAAAAACCTGAGCGTCAAAAGGAGAGCACATTCACAGAGAAGAAGCCATGACGAGGATGAGGAGGCAGAGGAGCACAGACGAGAAGAAGACGGTCATGCTGGAGGATTGGCGGATACGTACCCTGCTTGGCTACAATCTCGATAGGGCAGCACTGAAAATACACTATAGAAGGATCTTCTGCCACTGATTAGGACTATCCTACAAAAACAGAACATGCTAATCAATAGCTCGCCGATATGAGGTGTGAATCAATAAATAAATATAGAATGATTTCATAATTCAGTGTTTGTTTAACCGCTGTACGATAACAAAGAGGCAATGGTTTTAATGTAATGTACGGTGGCTTCACACCCCTTTGTAAAAAAAAAAAAAATATATATATATATATATATATATATATATATATATATATATATATATATATATATATATTTTTTTTTTTTTTTTTTTTTTTTTTTTTTTACTTTACACATTTTTGGGGTAAAAATAGATTGAAACTACTTTCTTATTTTTGGGGAAAAGAAAAATATGGGTTTTTTTTTAAATATTCAAATTATAAAAAAGTATGTAAAAAAAAGTAAAAAAGTATGAACACCGTCTAGAAAATTTGTGTCAAAATAAATAAATAAATAAGAACTACAAGAAAAAAGAAGAAAAAGAAAAATAATAATGGAAATGTTATGCAAAGTGCACTTTTAGGCCTGTGAGTTAAGACATTTTTACAGAAATAAAATTGCTGAAAAAATAAATTTGATTGCCTTTACTGGGGAAAAACTCATCATCAATAATAATAATCTATTTTGGATTTTTGTACTTGAAAAATGAGCTCCCTTTCAAGCACTTTTAGGAGTTAGGATGTAAGTGAACGCCTAATAAATCCTACTTGGATGTTCAAGACATGAAATCCGAAAAAAAAAAAAAAAATTAATTGTAATAGTGAAATAAACTACAATTTTCTTCTAATTTTTAGCATTATATTTTAATCTCCATTTGTCACCACTGATCGGGGAACAATTTTGTGCTTCATTTGGCTTATTAAATATGTTTCCTTACTCAATTAATTGCTAACTGCATTTTCAGAACACACAACATTACACACAACATTGTAATTGTTGTGTGTAAATACAACAAAATACACAAGAGTGCACACAACAATATTATTCTATTTAATTCTATTTTTTTTCCCCAATAAAGTTTTTTGTTTACTTTTTGTCAAATCAATTTGTTTGTATAAAAACGATGACATTTGAAATCTTGGTGTAATTTCATTTAATTACTTAAAACTAACTTTTAAAGTGGTTCCTTCCACTGTACTCTACGCTGTGTGTCCTGTGCACTAATATGAACAAATCAGCACAATCCTGCATCACTGCTTTCCGAGAGTCCAAAGCACAGAGGACGAAAGGGACTCTTACTTTTTAGATAAACACATAACACAACAAAATGTGTTATGTGATGTTAAATGATAAACACAACAAAATGTCCTTCTTTAAACAGCGGATCCCGCCACTTGACCCAACGATTGATGTGTAGCGGCAAAATGAGCACGTGCCGACAAGTTATCGCCCGTGTCAACTGTGTGATGTAAATACAAACTAAATGATAACAGTGAATACTTGGCAAGGACTCCAGATTATTCACACTGATCAAATATACTTAAGACTTAAAAACAAATAGTAAAGCAAATAAAAACTGTATGAAAAAAAAATTATATCTTATTTTTATTAAATGCATGTTAAATGTGACGTGTGATTTCTAAGGATTTCATGCTACGATCACAAGCCTGCACATTTCTTGTGGAAAAATGCAACAAAATCAAAGACAAAAGCTGTGCTGGATCGTTTTACAACTACTGTACATAGTCTTGTTGTGACTAAGCCAGACTGGTGCTTGTAAGGTGATAGACAGACAGCCGTGTTGGCCTTCATACCTTCCGTTACGCATGTCGTGTTGCCGCATGTTCTTAATGAAGTGGACCTTCTTGAAGCTCTTTGGTCGAGGGGAACCTGACAGGGTTCGGCACCTGAAAACAAGCACAGATATGTTTGTTATCTTCACAAAGACATGTGAATGTTGTTTAAAAAAAACAAAAAACAACAGTGTTTCATACCTGCGCAGAGGTGCATTCTCCTCAATGTCCTCTAAGGTTTCCAATGATGAGCGCTGCGAGATGAGTCGACGCCTAGAAGATAGTCATAAATAAATAATACAAATAATAATAAATTTCAAATAATAATTAAAAAAGAATCAATAAAAAATACATAATATTACATGAATAATTAATATAATACAAATTTAAATTCAATTTAATACAATTTAAATTTAAATCAAGATTTTAATGGCATCTACAATTATAAACATCAGCATATCATTGCAATCCTCCAGATACCATGAAAATCAACCCCCCAGTGGCTGAAAGGCAATACAGGATGACGCTGATCGGTTATGACATTACTTCATGGAAAAAAAAGAAAAATATCGGAAACCGTTACAAATTTGGACGCCACGTAAAAAATGGTGCCTTTTTGGGAGTTGAATAACACTGACAGCATTTGCCCAGTAAACACTAACCAGCCGATGCACAAAACACCTCTGAGAACAACAAATATTCTTGTAAAGGCTGAAAAATTTCGAGTTGAAAATCCTCCACCTCACGTAAGACAGAGTGGGGACAGTCAGCCTGGACCTGAACCGGCGTCCACGGGGCTAAGAAACACTTTAACCCAGATGTCAGCCTTTTTCAATAAACGTCTAAACGTATCATTTACGAATGTCCTAAAAACCTAACATCAATCAACTACAGCAATAAGTGAGCGCATGTGTCAACTGTTTTCGGTTAAAGCTCTAACAATGGTGATGAATAAACCAGCCTTCAATGCTGCTAAAAGGACAACAAACTGAGTGTTGCAGTCATTTTTGTCACAAGCAGCATCCATTTTTCACACTTTGCTTGCATGACTCCGCTACCCGTTTAGGCAGCAATCTCACAAATAAGTGTGAGGGTGCAAAATGAGCTTGTGGCCAGGTGTTTACAAGTGAAAACCAAGTCATTCATCTGCCAACAATCCCTCTCAAAGCCAACATTTAAAGGTCCCATATTATAGTATTTGTCAACAAATGTTATTTAAATAAGTGTCACAGGTGATACAATAGTGTGCTGGAAGTGTGTTGTCCAAAATCTCGCTCATATTTCAACCTCATTCCACTTTCTGGCATCTTTGTTTACACATTTTGCCTGGCTTTCACCGTCTCTCTAGCGAGCTCGTTTTTGTCCCACGGGCGAGTTACAAGTGGCTATACTGTTCATAGGATAAATGCTAACTTGTCACTTAACAATCTTGCTCTTTTGTTCTCATTACAATATTTAAAAAACACTAGTTGTGTGTCTAAGTTGTGCAACATAAACACGTACTGTGACCTGCTTTAAGATAGTGACGCTCTCACAGGGGTCTCCAACAAGAACATAAGACTTAAACTGGACTGCCGACTCGGCACCCACCTCCATAGTATGCCCTGTGCGGGTTTGGCCGCCATGATGGTGAGCACAATCCAGAAAAATTGCATTGTAAACATGTCCTCGGCACAATGCTCAGCCATTAATTGGTCTAATAGACGGTCCAAAGGACCAGATTTGTCATTTTTCAATGTATGTGCATGTGTCAATGTATGTGTCATTTCTAACACTGCTTGTGGTAAATACACAGGACATTGGACTCGACTTAAAGTGTATATTTTGTGGGACTCTCCCCACAATATAGCTTTAAGATCATTTATTTCTCTGGGTGATTATATTTGATATTCATATGAGTTAGTCTGAGGCCGCATGGTGGCCGAGTGGTTAGCATGTTGGCCACCCAGTCAGGGGATCTGGAAGATCTGGGTTTGAATCTCCGTTGGGCATCTCTATGTGGAGTTTGCATGTTCTCCCCGTACATGTGTGGTACTCCAGTTTCCTCCCACATTCCCAAAAACATGCATGTTAGGTTAACTGGCAACTCTAAATTGTCCATAGGTATGAATGGGAGTGTGAATGGTTGTTTGTCTATATGTGCCCTGTGATTGGCTGGCGACCAGTCCAGGGTGTACCCCGCCTCTCGCCCAAAGTCAGCTGGGATAGGCTCCAGCATACCCTAGTGATGATAAGCAGCATAGAAAATGGTTACTCTGTTTGACTTTGTTTTGTTAGTCTGTTTGGGGACCTATTATACTCATTTTCGAGCCCTTGTATTGAATTCTGGACTCCTTTTGAGCAGCTACACACACAAAATGCATGAACGGACCTTGCTCAATTTTAATTGAAGACCCATGACATATCACTTGCACTTCAATATGTTTGAATAATGATAGACCACAGTCTACCGCGAAACAGCGATCATTCATTAATTAATTGATAAATAACTGCGATATTGCGAGGGACGACTGTAGTCCACTCACAGCTACAGCTGTGGGTCCAGCTTCTGCTTGGACCACTTGGACCATACGTTTGGTGCTCTTAAACAGGCTCTAAGGACACATTTTACTGTTCGAGCATCATTAAACAGTCCATTTTGTAGTAACAGAGGACCTAATTGTACAATATTTAAGTGTTAGCATCCAACCTGCTGAAACTTCACCCTCTTCCTGAATGCCGTGTTTGAGAGGGAGAGAGATGGTGAAGCGTCGGGAGCGTCTGATTATTAAACAACAGAGCAAAAGACGACAGACTAACAAAAGATGACTTGATCTTCGAGAGTCTCTGGGGATTAAGACCCCCATTAGGAGAGGTAGATGGAGTGAGATAAGTGTTTACACATGGAGCAAAAATAGGCTGGTCAGGCTGCTAAGAGAAAGCAAAGAGTCGTGACACACAACAAAGAGGTTGCTTAAATGGGTCCGACCTCTGCTTGATGGACAGAGTGATGTGGTTCATGCGGTCTTACATCATCCTCATTCAATGAAAACATAATACATGGATCGATGGGTCTGCAAGGTAGTCAAAAGAGCCACATCTGGCTACCGAGCCGTAGGTTCACTACCCCTGATCTAGACATTTAAAAGCGAGACTAGAGACGATAGATTTGTTTTAAATGATAGTAATGTTAATGCATTTTTAAGATTTTAAGAAGATTTTAAGGGAATTTTCAGACCTTAAAATTCAAATGACTGGATTTTTACACTTTTTCACGACCCCACGGATACCCTGGTTTGCATTTTAAATAAATACGGGGCTGTCAATTCTAAAAAAAAATTAAAAAACAAAGAAAGAAAGAAAGAAAAGTAAACACTGAAAATTGGCCATTTAAATACAAAATACTACAAAATACAAGAACTATAACCTGCAGAGGCACTTTTAGACGAAACCTCACAACTTTTACACAGTCTATCGACGAGTGGGATGGCTCTGGATTTCTAAATATGGAGTCGTGTCTCAGGACTGTTGTGGCTTGCTGCAGTACAGCTAATATGAGTCTGTTAACGCTGACAAAGGCAAAAAAATACTACACAATGTTCCCTCGTTTATCTGCGAAGTAGGCAACTTAATATTTTTACAATTATTATATATGTTTGAACCTCTATGTATACACGTTATACACTTTTAGCAGACGGGCATTAACATTTTCTCACGTTTCTCTCGTTTAAACACGCTCAAAAAAGTTCAAACCTTTGTTTGAATTTTAATCATCAACCTACCAGGTTGGACACAAGAAATGATTAAGCGACCCACGCATATTTCACTCTTCTGACCGTGCCTCTTCATCCTGGCACCGTTCCGCTGTACTGTAGTGTTTTTGTATCCTTGCTAAAACATATTGCTCCTGTCATCATATTGTCCTCCTCCTTGAACCAAAAATGTATTTATTCCGTAATGGTGTCCTACAGCTGCAACTTATACCTGGCGGTGATGGTTAACATCCTCCTCTGCCTTTTGGGTGTGACTGCGGGTACCTTTGTCGGTTCAGAACGTTTCGTCGACATTGTGGGTGTTGTCGGGGATAAAACTTGCAAACATACAGCGCTTCAGAGGCACACTGCTAGCAATTGAACATTTATGCAAATTAGGCAAGCCGAACGCATTCTGTACTGCACAGGAAGGCACGGAGGAGAATGACTGACAATGGTCTACAGACCCTTAGCCAATCAGGACGCAGAACACAATGCACGTTCATACGCCGCAAAAAAAAAAAACATACACAAAAGAAATCCCGCAAAACAGCGAGTCCGCGAAGGTGAACCACGATGTAGCGAGGGAATATTGTATATAAATACTATCTGTATTATAATATCTATTAAAATATCTCCATAGAAATCCTTGTTTTTGTTGTATTTTAACAATACCATCTGGCCCTCACGTTGTCTACTGAGAAAAATTCTGGCCCCTGGCTTTGAGTATCAAAAATAAGCATTTTTAGGGCTTTTTATGGGTGTGTCCATTTGTCGGCATTAGCATGGCTCTACTGTACATACATAACACAAACATAACAAATAATAGCAGTCTAACTGGTAGCTGACATGTGAACCACTCATGAGGCCGTGAGGACTTGAAAGCAGCAGCTAGGACGTGCTCTTCCTGCCAAAAGATGTTTTGCCAAGCCTGAAAGAATAACAGTGCAGTGAGCCACTCATTCACTCACACTAACTGAAGTGAGAAAAGCGAGTTTTCTCAGCCAGTCTGACATTAACCGTCCAAAAAACAAAACAATTCCTGCAAGTAGCTTTAATAGATGCTAGACATCTCTGTGCTGTAATACTGATACAGAAGCAATACTTTCCAAAAAGATTATCCTGACAAGGCTGGGCTGTGGCGTATTGCAATAAAGTTATAAGTAATGCTATAAAAGTCAAGTGGACTCTTAGGAAGAAGAGGGGCCGACAGTGCTTAAAACATCTCACACACCAGGAAACACTCTTTCCTTTAAGCCACAGAGGAAAAAAGTCATAAAACAACATGCTGGGCTCCTTTAAAGGGATAGTTTGGATTTTTTAACATGAAGCTGTATGACATCCCCATCAGCATTGTAGTCCAATAACAGCGACTCACCTCCACCTTGGTCTCCTAAGTCCAGTTCTGGTCAGATTTCTGTGATGAAGAATGTAACTCCGCTTAGTTGCTGGGGACATTTAAGTAAAGACTTTGGCTTCTCCAAACAATATGCGTTCAAAAGAGTAGTACATTTGCATCACAAAAATGCTTTCTCAGACCTCACAAAACGCTCGTCGTTATATTTGTCTCCCACCGTATCCCTGAGCACTGTCGCCTGTGCATTCACGTGTATGTGATGAACACACTCGCAGTAATACCAGTAATACTCTTCTTCCGCGACGGAGCACCGCGGCCGTCCTCTTTACGTATGTGTTCCACAGCGGAAGAAGATGCGAGTGTCCTCATCAAATACAGAGACAAAAATAACGAGTGTTTTGTGAGGTCTGATTTCTTTGAGAAGGCATTTTTGTGATGCAAATACTGTACTCTTTTCAACGCATATTGTTTGGAGAAGCCAAAGTCTTTACTTAAATGTCCCCAGCAACTAAGCGGAACTACGTTCTCTATCACCGAAATCCAACCAGAACTGGACTTGGGAGACCAAGTGGGGGCTAAATCGCTGTTAATGGACTACAACGCTGATGGGGATGTCATACAAGTACATGTCAAAAAATCCGACCTATCCCTTTAAGTAAGGAAGTAAATACTTGGGATGAAGACAGCAAGTGCACAAGGAACTACTCTGGAAAAATACCACTGTTAAGTCACGCAAAAATTCTTATGGCTTAGCATACCTCATAGGAACTACTGATTAATTGCATGCTTTGCTTTTTCTTTGGCATTTCCAAAAGGGGGAGGAGCCTCAACAAATGTTAAGAGAAGAATGTGAAAAGAGAACAAGAATATAAACAGGAAGTTACGTGAAGTGGCTTGTGCACCATGACGCGTTATCAGCGTTAAAGGTAGTGTTTTTTTTTTTTTATTTGCGATGGCTAACTTCTGTTTATACCTGAATGACAATACCGGAAGCAGCACATCATCTTTGCGTTACCTTTTTATCATTAAGGTTCCGACTGAGTGTTTTATCGTCTTTACGTCTTAATAGTAATTTCGTTACGCAATAAACGAAATAAATTAAGCCTAAGCCAAGTGGTTAGCTTTTTTTCCCACTTGTGTGACAATTAAGAATGTTAACCAAAAAAAAATCACCTTCGCATTATCTTTTTGTCGTTAAGGTTCAGACTGAATGTTATCGATTTTTATGCCTTAATAGCAAAAATGGTTGACTTATTTTTACACTTGTATGACACCTAATACTGTCAAAAAAAGTACACTTTGCATGACCTTTTCTTCAGACTGTTTTAGCATGTTTATGTCTTTGTAGTAAAGGAGGTTAACTTATTTTTACACTTGTATGACTAGTAACAATGTTAAAACATATCATATTTGCATAACCCCTTCGTCATTAAGGTTTTACTGTTTTACATCTTAATAGTAAGAGCTTAACATCTTATAACACTTGTATAACTAGTAAGAATAGTAAAACAAATCAAATTTGCATTACCCCTTCATCATGAAGGTTCCAACTTTATGCCAAGAGAGTAAAAGGGGAACTTATTTTTACACTTGTACAACTTGTAACAATGTTTAAAAAACACAACTTTGCATTATTCCTTTGTCATTAAGTTTATAACCAAGTGTTTTCTATTTTTTTATGACTGAATAGCAATAGTAGTTAGATTATGTTGGCACTCGTATGACAAATAATGTAAAAAAAAAAAGAGTCAACTTTGCATTACCCCTTGATCATTAAGGTTAAAAGCAAAAGTGGTTCGTTTATTTGTACACTTGTGTATATGACGAATAAAATGGTGACAATTACACCAGACATTTCACTCAATTTCCTTCAAACACTGTGCGAAAAATGATTTCTCTGACTGTTCTGAACTCCTGTTTCCTTGACTGTGTTATGCAATTCCGCGGCTGTACGAGCTGAACTTCCCATAGCTGACACCACATAGTGTTAGGCACATAGTGTCACACCCAAGTAGTACACTCCATATTGCCTTATCATTGAATCAATTTTGAATACTATTCAAAAGGCAGCAGTTTTATCCTGGAAGTGATTCATTTCATGAGAACAACCATAGAAGCTCCATTATACTGCAGTAGTTCCTCTGTTGGTGTTTTGGCACCAAAAGCATCCTGGAGTCTTCTTATGTAATCATGTGAAGATGCCAAGCATGACCTCAGCACTCTTAGCACCATCGTGCAAACAGCCCAAAGCGGACGCTTGCTGGAATATCTCGTGCTGCTTGCTTTAACGCCAGACAACAAGACATCATTGCAGCATCAAAACCTGATGAGACAACACCTCTAAAGTCAAAGGTGGAGCAGATGATGAGCTCGATGGAAAAACGTCAGCCATCATTTTCATGCATTCACTTCTCAACATCCAGTTAGGCGCTGCTTTGCAACTTCCTGAATGGAAGTCAGGCCCCAAGCCAAGAACAAGTCTGAGGGGAGAGAGTATGAATCTGCGGTGCCCCTGAGAGAGGAAGTGGAAGGAAAAACAGAAAGAAAGAAAGTAGAGAAAGGCTCTCCCAGTCAGTCGCCTCTCTGGGCACCTTTCTAGCAGCTGACCTTATGGAAGACAAACCCCAGCACCGTGTAAAGCAGCAAATAAAAATATTCTCTAGTTCTCTAGAGATGTGTGAGTTGGAGATACATACAGTATATTTGCAAAAAAGCAAACGTCAAATTCCTGAAAATTACATTTTTGCATGGGCGGGCGACATTTTGGTCTCAGCTCCTTAGAAAAGGGACGTTTCCCGAGTGACGTCGGCAAAGGTGCAGCGCTCAACTAACGCCTAGTAAACATATACATATTTATAATTACAATTATCATATTATCATCACACAAATCTAATAATAATAATGTCAGACAATGTACGAATCAATGTGCATATTATTGTGTGCATATTATTATAAAAAACAACAATAATATAATAATACTATGATAACAAAAAATGACAAATAATTTCTTATGCATACATTGTTGTTAAAATGTATATACTTTTTATAAATTGTATTTGTTTTTAACCAAATGTACTATGTATAAGCAGGGTCAAACCTCATTCAAACCAGATATGATCCACGTGCATTTGACAGCTACAATGTATAGAAAATCCCATAACATGTTTGGATGCTTATACAGTATGTCTCATCAGCTCAGGCTGTGTTTAGGTAGGATTTTATTACAAGTTCAAAACTGTAGCCAATCGCTCATCGATTCTGCAAGTGAAAAATGTCTACGCCTCGGTGGATGGCTGTGTTCTCATATTTTTTAACGATTGTGTTCAATACAAGCAGTCACAGACGATACATCGTGGATCACGTGGTATCCAACTATCCCTTAACTACAAAAACTGAGGAGCTAGTCCATTAAGATGGGGAAGAAATGAGAGTTTTAGGACCAAGAGATGTTCCTCTGAGTGGTTTGTGGCAGCAGGTTCTGCCATTGAGAAGTACCACACAAATGTCAGTGACAGCTGTCAGACTAAAAGGACATCCATTAGGAGAAGCAGCGAGCTTCTGGTTTGTGTATGTACACCTTATGGTGTCCAGTTACAACATGTTTACATGGATGTGGCAGCAGCACTCACATTCACTAAAAATATATTTAAGTGCCAGTAAATTTGACAAAGCACATGCACCCACTGGGCACGTGCAAGGGAGCGAATAAGGAAAGCGGACACAGGACTAAAAAACACCTGCACAATCCGAATGACGGCCAATGTACTGTACTGTACTGCGTCGGAGTTGAGTCTCATATTTGGGTTACTTTAGCTACATGAGACGGGCAAGAAGACATTAGAAGTAGTAATTGTGTCAAGGCACATACAGAAGACAGATGTGAAGTAGGGGAAGGAACGGGGACACGGACTAAAAAAAATAAGGGCTTACATCAGCACAATATGATGAGATTCAAAACAAGAATTCCATTAGAAATGTTGCCCTTTTAACAACGTTTACTATTGTGGCTGTACTTTATTATAATGTCATTATAATGTATGTAATGCTGTTTCTAATATTTTGGTCACTTTATCTCAGTAATTTTGAAAAGCACACAAACTGGGCAGATGGCAGCAAGGAAAGTTCATAAAATTAACAGGGAATGCAGTACATCTGCATGACTAATGAGAGCCAATACACAAGTTTCATTTCATTCTTTTAACAGATGTTTACTGTTGTTGTACTGCATTACAAGCACAATGAGAGCTGTTTCTAATATTTTGGGCTACACGAGACAGGCAAACCACAATAAAGTAACAAAAGGTGACAAATCACACACACACGGGACACGGGAATAAAAAATATGACGGCATGCAATGCAAGAGTCCCATTAAAAATGTGTCCCTTTCCATTGTTTACTATTGTGTTTGTACTGTACTGTATCCTGATGCTGAGAGCAGTTTGGAATATTTTGGTTACTCTTCTGGCTACATGATAGAGATAATCATTAGCAAGAGCCATCTACACCATAAGATGCAAAAAAAACTGCAAGGTTAGAGCTTCACTAATCATCAATTTAAAGAAACTGCGTGAGTGCATGCTTGTAATGCTTAAAAGTCTCCTTAAGGGTGTCTAAGGGGGATTATGTTGCTTATTATTTCCAGTTCAATGTGCAAAGTTGACTGTTTAAGTCAGTGCTGACATGGTTTACCTTGATCTCTGCAGCTCTATGGCAGAGTTGGCTATCTGGCCGCCCTCCAGGCAGTAGTTTTGGGAGCCTTGTCTGGAGTACGGTGCTGGTACGATCCCCTGAGTGTAGGTCTGCAGTCTCCCCCTGGCCGAGGCTGGCAGCGCCGTAAAAGGCGAGCTGAAAGTGGCCGGAGCGAAGGCGTTGCCCTCGGCGGACTCTGCGGCAGCAGGAGCCGCCGAAGCCAAAGGAATAGTCCGGCTACTCGCCAGGAGAGCCTGGTTCCCCAAGGAGAGCGCCTGGACGGTGGAAGTGGTTGCAGCAGGAGCGGCGGTGGTGGTAGTTATAATCGCTCCACACGGGGCAGGGGTGGCAGCCGTAGCAAGGAAGCTGTGTCTAGTCCGGGCTTCCAGCGAGCTTTCCTCGGCTTCCTCCTGGTGGTCTGCGGCGTCCTGCACGGGTCGTCCATCCAGGGAGATGTTGGTGAGGAAAGACAGCGCCGCTTGCCTCCGTCTGGGGTCGATGCGTTTCCGCGTCTGCTCGATGCCGTGCAGCGTGGCCGTGGATGTGCTGCTGCTCGCGGCCGCCGCCATGCTCCGCGTCCCGCCCACGGAGCCTCAATCCTCTCACCTGCAGCACATCAAACTGAAAACGTGTGCGTGGGTGTGTGAGACTATATTTGTATATGTAAGTGTGTTTGTGTGTTGCTGCGGCCTGTCTTTTAAGTGCACGCGTGGAAGTGGGTGAAAACAGGCAGGTCACGTGTGTGCAGTATTGTGGCAGCACAGGGAACATTTTGGACCAATCAGATGTCAGGAACTCATGTAGGCTTTGTACCACCTTTTCCAAACTGTGAAAGCACATAGTAACACTAAAGCTACATGATACCATCTATTTACATGCATTTAACATTACATATTGTAATTACTATTATTTCTGCAGTATTTTGGTACATTTTCGTTACTTCCTGGTTTGCACAAGGCGCAGTTGTTTACACAGCGATCAATGGGTGCTGACTGACAGAGGCTCTGTTTGTTTGAGAAGAAATAGATCAAGTTCTGTGCTCGCTTCCAAATGAGCAAATGTGCAGCAACTGTGACTCCTAGTGGTCAAAGTGGATAATGTCTTTATGTCTTTAAGTTGGCAAACTACGTCCCCTAGTGGTGGATTCCCTGTGGCTATGCTAGGATGCACGAATTCAAAATAATCAACAATCTTCATACTATTTCTTTTTTCCCAGTTATTATTCCACTCCAACTGCGTATCAACATCAAAAATATTTTAAATACTTTTTCCTCTTTTTCGTCCAATGTGATTTCTTTGTCCTTCTCACCGTGCTGCTCACAGCCACAAGGGGACACACTTGCAAGAACCAAAGGCGTAGGGCAGGGGTGTCCTAAGTGCGACCCGGGGGCCATTTGCGGCGCACAGCTTGTTTTTTTATTGGCCTGCGGCAAATTGTGTATATATATATATACACTCCTGATCAAAATTTTAAGACCAGCTTAAAAATTGCAAGAATTTACATTTTGCACTGTTGGATCTTAAGGAGGTTCTTAAGTAGAGGTTCAAAAGTTTAATACCACAGCCTTTGAAGCCAAAATCTTAGCAAAAATGTGGATTCAATGTCATTTTCGGACCAGTATTCACACTGTCACGATCTTTTGATGGCAAATGCATAAGCTTTCTCTCTCTGAACGCAGTCGGATTGTTGAGTTGCATAAGCAAGGCCTCTCGCAGTGTTCCATTGCTGTTGAGGTTGGACACAGTAAGACAGTCATTTGAAACTTCTTCAAAGATCCTGATGGTTATGGAACAAAAAAGTCAAGTGGTAGACTCCCAAAAAAATGTCACCGGCCCTGAGCCGGAGGATCCGATTGGCAGTGCATCAAGACATGGAACGATCCTAGGCCCAAATGAAGGTTGTTACTGGTGCCGAATGCAGTCCAACAACCACGGCTGAATCTCATTTCCACCCCTTATCTTAGCCCTTACCCCTAAATTTTGCGCATTTTCAGAAATCAAATAGTGTCAATTCTCCTTAAATCAAGGGGTAAGTGCTAAGGGGTGTACAGCCCTAGAAACCATATGTGGTAGGGGACCAGACTTGAAACGAAAGGGTAAGAGGAGTTTATGTGGATACCACACTCTAGTGGGAGAGCGGAGACTGAAAGGAGCATATAAATGTAACTAATTAAGCATAATTATTGGTTTTCACAGTAATGTCACTCAAATTTGATTAAATATTCAATCATTTGCTACTCCATGTGAATATTCGCCATGTTTTGAATTGTAGGTTGTCACTAGTTATAACTAGCCAGCTAACACCGATATCTAATTTCATTGCAATCTACTGCATTTCCTAAACGATTAGGCAATGATCAGACAGCGACCACATTAGCCTGTTAATTGTAGGTTGTATTTTTAAATCAGTAAATCTACAGAAATCTACAATACTAAATAGGACTGTGACGTTGCGTTTTATATTAGCTCTATAATCACTTGCTGTATGTAACGCTACACATCGTAGTTATTTGCTGTGAATCATAGCCACCCTAGCCCACCAACAATTCTCATGGTGAGATATGTTTATTGTAGTCAGCATACAGTCTGGATGGTCAGGAAGTGAGCTAAATTAAAGATGTAAACAACGTGGCCATATGTGGACAGCACGCCACGTTATCACAGTTTATTCAACTTTTGGAATCCACTGTCGTCCCATCAATTTTTTTTTTACCATCACTCTATTTGTTTTCAGAACACGATTGCTGTACTACTGTTACTATTATTATTTCAATTACAGTGAGTTAATAGCTCAATTATGCGAATGTGGGAGATGCTGAGCCAACTGATTTCAGCCCTCTGCTACATCCCAGTGTGGAAAAGTATAATGCAGCAAAATACGATTCTGGACTTTTTTACGAAAGAATCTGAGAGAGACAGTCAACGACAGGAGGAGACCGAGGCCAAAACTGGGAGGTTTTTAAACTTTGAAATCATGCTTGGTAAGGTTTATGCATTTAATGATGTTCATAAAGTTCCCTGCTTAGGCTGCTGCTCCCGCGACCCGATGGATGGATGGACATTTTGAAGCTCTACTTAGAACTTCCTTAAGATCCAACAGTGCAAAATGTAAATTCTTGAAATTTTTCAACCTGTCCTAAAATTTTGATCAGGACTGTACCCTGTATATCATAATGCAAACTACAACCACAAAAACAAGCATATTATTAAGTGAATATATTTAATAAAAGTGAGTCATTTACTGGAAGAAGTTTTGAATTGGATCTCATTAGATTGTGCAAGTGTACCTAAAAAAATGGCAAAGCACCAGAACACTAAACCATTGACAAACTGCATGTAAACAATCTTTGCACAGGCTACTGTTACACTTTTGACCACTAGATTCTGCTGTTGCACAAGGTTACGTGATCCCATTGTAAGTTATACCTAATGCTTACAAGACTTGTGGCGTTATATCTGTAGAGAGCTTGCTTATTTTGCCATCTTAATCTATTGTTAACTTCACTCGTTATTCCCTAAACGGCTTTTTATTCTCCAAAATGTTTGACGAAAACACATTACTTAAGATAATATACTGCAGCTGCTGCTGAATTTAGTCTTGTGTTTTTCAATGCACACCTATGGCCTATGCTTGTAAGTAAGTAAGTAGGAAGTTAATCTAAGGGTCCCATCAGCCCTCTTCTGCAGCACACAGAGACGGCTGCCCTAGGCAAAAGAAAATGCTCTGCTTCCTGTGTACCAGGCTTCCTATTCCATGACTGTTTCGCAATGATTAAAGGGCATGTTTCATTGGCACTATAACGGAGCCTTGAAGGTGGAGGAACCAGTGCTGGCTGATCTTAAAACCCATAGGACAGGGTGACCAAAGTGCGGCCTGGGGGCCTTTTGTAGCCTGCAAAAAAAAAAAAAAAAACAGCAAAAATTAATATTTTTAAAAACAGCAAAAAGTTGGAATGTAACAAGAAATATTTGAAATGTTGATACTAATAATACTAGTCATTCATGCTATTTTTTTTCCTTAGGACATAGAATTGGTTTTAGTGTGTTTACGAAATTAAAAATATCCAATTGGTCCCCACATTCTTTGATTTTTCAGTGTGTGGAAAACATTTGCTATAGAGAAACTAGTTATCCTAACCAAAACATTAAATACATTAAATTCAATTATAGTTTGAAGTTTATAGTTTATATATAAGTTTATAGTTTGAATTATAGTTATAGACAGTTTTATGAAAGCCTAAAATTGCACAGAATCATTTTTTTATGTTGTGCTATTCTTCCTTGGGAATGTATGGGAATCTTTTTTTTTGTACCAGTAGCATTTTGAGGCATTGCAGGGTAAAGCAATTAAAATGCCAGTCAGGCTATTTCAGGGTGATGTTGCAGACTTGCCTTAGTTGGGCACTCACTCACACACACACACACACACACACACACAAACACACACACACACAGCATCATGCTCATACATTCTAATTTGGGCCCCTGAACCCTCGTGCATATTCCCCACTGGAGGATCAAATCTATCAGCATTAGGTGTGCGTTGATGAAGGCTTTAGATAAGAGCCAGTGTGTGGGGCCTGTGTCTTGAGGTCCTGTCTTAACGGACTTATCGGAAGAATCTAAAGAGCTCCCTGAAGTCTGCCTGGGGTTTTTAATGGGCGACACTTATATAGGCCGCTGATGCAGTCGGTGGCAAGGATCACTCACTTTCACAAGATGGATGATGTGAGAGCGTGTCGATGATGAGGGAATGATACTGTGTATAAAGTAAGGGGTATGCTTTTTATAGCTGCATGGCTGCTATTTAATGCAATGTATGTCACAGCAGGCCACTCGGCATCCAAATAAAGAGGCGTAAGGGCCAGCAAAAACTACTAAAAGGGCTGTAATCTGCATGCCAGGCCAATAGAGGGCGATGATACTATGTAAAGAACTACTAGTTGTCTCATGTCTTTTATAAAACCCTTCTTTTTTAATCACAGTTATGTTGCATCGCTCCTTCACTCTATGGCAGTTTTTCAAAAATTTATAAATTGATAAATGATCGCTGTTATTAGCCTATTATTAGTCCAAAAAGTGTACATTTAATCAAATGTTATGTACTCTTGGCCTAATTTAAGCATTTTCAAGCATAGGAATGTTCTAAATCAGTGCTTCCCAAACTTTTCAGTCAGTACCCCTTCAGACACGTGACTTGAAGCCATGCACTCCCTACTCCTACACACTTAAAAACATAAACCTTTGCTTAATCTTCATGACCTTGAAATATTGAACATGATTAATACATTTTATATTAAGTAAGTAATTCTGGTAAAAAAAAATAGTATTTTGCGTGGCCAAATATTGATAAAAGTTTTACATGAGCACTGATAAATTGATAAGTATTCGTCCTATGTATCGTTTATTTCAGATGGATGTTGGGATCCTTCCGTTTGCATGGGTTGAACTTTGAAGCTTTACATTTGTCCACTCGCTATCGGTATGATTTAAGTCTGCATTTTAATTTGATGCCAAATTGAAAAGGATAGTTTAACGTGACAAAGCAGTGCGCTAAGTACAAAAATACGTACAACCAATGATAAAGCCTCATTTTCGCCGGAATCCCTGCTCTCTCATCCTGACACGCACAGACATTGCCAGGATTTCACAGTGCGGGTATTGGAACATCGATATAAATTCAATCTTCGAGATTAAACACTCTTAATGCACAACATAATCATCACACTTACTTATTTGTTCATATACTGTAACTCACACAGAGCAATGAATAACTTCATGCTCTGTCTACTTCCTTTTCTCTGCTCTGACTGTGCGCCCTGCACTGTGAGGCGTTCAGGCACGCTCGTAATTGTGAGCGTTAAGCACTAATTGTTCTTCATTTTTATTCACGTACCTCCTATGACATACCATGCTTTGGGAACCTGGGTTCTAAATGAACCAAAATACAAATAGTCTACTGGCCACTAGATGTCACTAGTGGCATTAATTGGAAGGAGGCTGTTATTTCTTATTTAAGTCAAAACTCATTATAGTATATAAAACAACTCAAGTCACATGACTCCGGTCACAAATTGGAGGACATGAGACTTGCTTGGCTAACACTGTAAAAAGATCTTGCTGGTCTTCATGCCATGAGACTTGACTTAGACTTAGGACAGTTGACTCGAAAGGACTTAAGCTCTTTGATAAAATGTTTGCATTTTTTTTAAGTTAGCCTATGTTAGAAATTATGTTTTATTTTGAAACACTGGTATGCAAGATCTGCACCTCAAAAATCAGATACTTGAAGGTTATGACTTGAGACTTGCTTGCACATGTGTGACTTACTTGCACGTCTGTTAAGAACTATACTGTGCAACACAGCAGCAACAGAACCAATGTTGTAATAGCGGTAAGAAGCAAACTGGCCTGCATTAATAGCGCAGAAGAGTTCATTTCAAACAGTACAGCAAGTGTAATACGAGTTTCACGCCAACAGCCTAGTAGCCATTCCAACATTGTAAAGCGCATGCAGAGGTACATAAAGCTGCTGGATGCTGATCACTCATGACCCTTCAAATGCAGTTGGAGTTAATAAAAGCTACATTAGGAGGTTTCCTGCAGGTTAATGGAGCGTTAATTGGATAATTTTATGGTAAATAAATAAATAATTGGATACGTCAATGTTTTCTCACATTATTAAATTTTGGAAATATTTTGAAACACATGGTCAGTTAAAGGCAGCGTGATGTAAGCGTCCCTATATACGATGTGGAAGTAGGAATGTGTTGCCATCGCACAGTCTGACACAGACAGATATCCTTATCCCGCTTGAGAGATGCCTCTCTGTGGTCAAGAGGGCAACAGGCCTGGTCGGCTGTGGTGCAGTGAGGTGGACTCTAGAGGTCCTTTTTGGATTGATGACTTTGTTACTAGGAGCAAGAGCGAGGGCCCACCCGTGTGCCATGGCCAACCCGCCCCCTCCCCTCTCCTCCTTTAGCCCCATCCTTCCCACAACATCAAACATGCCGTATTATGTTGATCTATGGAGATGGCCGAGCAGTACTTTCAAATGAGTCGGGCCAGGTCCAGCAAAGGATTTATCTCTTGGCCAGATTAAAGGGGACCGGGGCGTCTGCCAAACAAAGGCTAACATGCGGGGTCAGCTCGGGTCCTGGACTCAGACATTTACACTGGAGGGGAGAACCAGGACTTTGTCAGGTTTTGACAGCCCTCATACATTATTGTTTTGTATTGGGTAGATCTGTTTGGAGCCACCATTTAGTCGGATTTTCTACAAAAGGATTAGAAATTATGAAAGCCCTTAGAAATTGCATTGGAAAAAATAAATAAATAAAGTTTTGACTAAAATTGCTATTTAATGCACCACATTTTATTAGAACAATTTACAGATACGATGCAAATATGTGTCCCCTAGTGGCCGTTAGCAGTGTAAGGGATGTCAATCTTATTATAGGGCAATGCTGCGTTCCAGACTTGCTGGCAAGTAGGAAGTATCCCACTTGGAGCTTCCTGGTTCGACCTCAAAGCCTTCCAGTTGAGAGTAAACAAAAAAACATGGCAGACAAACTCAGTAACTCTGTTGTTTGGCACTGCAGGTGGATTAAATAGTAGGAATTTGCACTTTGAGTAGTGTTCCATACACTTTTCCTAGTCTGAGGTTGAAATTTTCAAATTTACCAGTTGTATGGAAGGCATCATAACATCACAGCCATCATTACCTCTGGAGAACGTACAAAATCTACTACAATTAGTTTTCGTCAACCGTTACAATGCTGCAAACATACAGTACCTGTCATATTTTTAATTACATTTAAATAACTATTCTTGCATATATGCTTGTTGAAAAACAGTTTGCACTGGGAAGTTCCTCTATTGTAAAATATTTTTGTGACAAAATATTGCCTTTTTCTGAAAAGTGCATCCTCCAAGTTTGTGGAGGTGTGTGTGGGGTTTATTGTACAATTTCATACTAAACTGTTGTAGGCAAGATGATTTATAACTATGACACATTCTCTGCCTGTTTGAGTCTTCCACTTGAAAAAGCTGCTTTCCTAGGAAGCTCGCTGTTCATATTTCCTCATCCAAACGTGTAAAGGGCTTTTGGTCGAATGCGCGTCACATCCAGTGATTTGTTCCCGCTGCTTTGACCTTTGCACTCCTTCCCATTTGTCACTTTGTAATGTTTTTAGTGCAAGAATGTGGGCTTGTTTCACTGCCGCACAGAAACACACACATTTTATCACAATGTTAGCAGCTTCATCTGGGTTACATTGTGACACTTCACATGTGAGCACGACTCGTCTCGCTTTACTGTTAATTGTCCTCCTCATCGCAAGCGCGGATGTGATTATTCACTAGCTTTTTTTCCCCTTGTTTGGCGCCACTTCCCTTCCATTTGTTTTCCCTCCAGATGAGGTTGCTGCTTTTAAGAGTGTTTTGGGTAACATTACATTTAGGTCCCATTACGAAAACACTCATTTATATTCATTTGGACGTGAATGGTTGAGACTAGACTTAAGGGCTAAGATAGGATCAGGCGCTTCGACGGGATGACGTGTGCTCGTTCACACACATAGAAAGAGCCCAGCCTTGGACAAGACAGCCTTAAATCAGGGCAACACACTCCCTGGAATGTACCTTGGCATGCCTGGCGAGGTTATTGCACGTGGGAATATTTGTTTCACTTATCAACGGCGAGTGTTGGCTGATGGGAAGCCAGAGTGGGATGAAGGGAAAGCACGTACTTGAATTCTGGCGGTGTGATTGCCATTGTGTGAATTAACAGGAAGTCATCAGAAGGTGGTGGGAAGGTATTTTCATTACCTCTGCCAATGGAGGATGTTAGCATGCATTCATATAGTATATCGTATTTCCTCAAATGACATAATAATAGACATCATATCCCAATAAATCACTGGGTGAATGAATAAACACCACACCCCAAATAGACACTAACTCAGGAAACACATAACGTGGTCCTCCTTTTACACAGAGATCCTTCACAATATACTGTACAACAGTGAGATGCATGACAATGTGAGTGCATCGGGAGTCACATACAGTATACAGTAAAATACTCGTTGCACAGTAACAATTGCTTTCAACACAACAGGGCGGGAGAAGTGAGTGTTGTGTGAGAAACTTCACATTGCCAAATACACGTTCACACAGAAACCATCCCAGTTAAGACTCTGATACTACCTCTGAAGCCGGAACACTTCCAGGTTCAACGACCAGTTTCTACATCAGTGACAAACTATGAAAAATACTACAAAAAAGGTAACAATAGCTGGGATAGGCTCCAGTATACCCCCGCGACCCTAGCGAGGCTAAAGTGGAATAGAAGATGAATGATTGGCACTTATTATTAAGTGGTGCACCTAATCTTCTGTCCAGCGAGCGTCAGTTTGTCCGTCCTGTGAGTGCACACATGAACTGTGTATACACTTCTGATCAAAATTTTAAGCCCTGTTGAAAAATGGCAAGAATTTACATTTTGCACTGTTGAATCAGGAGGTTCTAAGTCGAGGTTTTAAATCCAAAAAGAAGAAATGGGAGTGAGACAAAAAAAAGAGTAAGCTGGCTGTTAGGCTGTTCATCAGCCGATCAAAAGTTTAAGACCACAGCCTTGAAAAGCCAGTATTCACACTGTCGTGATCTCTTGATGGCAAAGGCAAAAAAGCACAAATTTGCACAAAAGCACCAAAACATGAGACATTGAAAGGTGAAGGGAAGTTTTATTCTCTGATGAGACAAAATATGTAACTTTGATGGTCCGGATGGCTTCCAACGTTACTGGCATGACAAGGAGATCCCACCTGAGATGTTTTCCATACAACACAGTTAAGGGGGCGCCATCATGATCTGGGGTGTTTTTTCCTTTATTGGAACAATCTAGCTTCAGGTTGTGCAGGGGTGTCAAACGGCAGCTAGCTATGTGGAGATGTTGTAGGGGGCATCTCTCGTGACTGAAGACCCTCGTCTGTGTGGTAATGACTGGCTTTTTCAACAGGACAACGCTGCAGTTCACAATGCCAGGCCTGACAAAGAACTTCTTCCATAAGAATAACATCACTCATTTGGACCATCCTGCGTGTTACCCTGATCAAAATCCAATTCAGAACATTTGGAAATGGATGGCAAGGGAAGTTTACAAAAATGGACATCAGTTCCAGACAGTGGATGCCCTCCGTGAAGCCATCTTCACCAACTGGAGCAACATTCCCGCTCGCCTCCTGGACACACTGGCATCGAGTATGCCTAAACCAATTTTTGAGATGATTAGCAAAAATGGCGCAGCTACTCATTACTGAGTCCTTTTTTTAATTTCTATTTTAAAGGGGGTTTCGGGGTTTTTTGAGCTTTGGTCTTAAACTTTTGATCAGCTGATGAACAGCCTGTTTCACTTTCATGCTTGTTTGCAATAAATTGCTTACTCTTTTTTTTTGTCTCACTTCTTCTCTTTGCATTTTCAAGTTCTCTTTAGAACCTCCTTATGATCCAACAGGGCAAAATCTGAATTCTTGCAATTTTTTTAACTGGTCTTAAAATTTTGATCAGGATTGTATATATGTGTGTGTGTGTGTGTGCGTGTGTGTGTGTGTGTGCACATACCAGTGATCAGTAAGTGTGGTTATGTGCTGCAACTTCCAAGCCTCACCCATGCAGTGGGAGGAGAGTCCAGGGTCGGGTCAACACGGAGCGAGGCAGAGGAGACGCTGTGCCTGGCACCACCTAACACACACATGCACACACGCACGCACACGGACGCATGCACACACACACACAGACACACACACAGACAAGCAACCTTGGAAATCACAGCCGAAGTAGAACAGAATGTACATTACAGAGGTCGTCTCACCTCCCTTCTTCTTCTTCCCTCACTGCAGCCTCCATTCTAAAAAAATGTTTTTTTGAAAATCAGCTATAAAATGTTTGCATCAAGAGGGTTAAAAGGCTGACGTTCCCTAGTGGGGGTCACATGACTAAAGATGGCCTTGTGTCATGTTTTGCAAGGTCTTTCTTTGACATTGGAGCCAATGAGGAGCAGATGGGGGGAGTCGTGAGAGCCAGCTTTTATAGGTGCGCGTGTGTCCATGTCAGGTGTGTCGGTATCATGCATGCAGGATTTATTGCAGGTGCAATGGATGAGGGGGATTAGCGTTGAGCAATCATGCTCCTTTTTACAGCCAAAATGTGCAACACTTAAAAAGAAAGCACAGATCATACAAGAGGCCAACAACAGGTCAGCTTTGTACATAATACTCTACATTGAAGCATAGCTTTGTTCTAGTCATACATTCTAGAAGAACAGTGGAACCTCAAAGATACAACACTTCTGACACCAAGTATGGGAATTCATCTGTTCTGACCTGTATGGGTATACAGTAATTAAATGTAATAAGTGTATTTACCTTAGCTAGCTTTCTGTAAATTGCATATACTGTATAATTGATATTTTGATTTGTTCATTTTGTATTGCGCAGCCAAACCCCACGTCTGGTTCTATGGTTATCATCACACTTTTTCTTTTTTCCAACTGGTACCCTTTTGTGGTGGCAACAAAAAAAAGCCAAAGAAAAACTTAAACACACCTGCTCACTGAGCTGAAGTCTCTCGAGATTTGATGATGATAATGATGACGTTTGGGGCATTTTTTTCCAGAAAAATTGTCTAAATTCTAAATATTAATATTATATACTATATTGTTATTATGTTTAATTAAAATTTTACCCTCTTCCTGTTCTGGCGCCTCCTAGCTGGTTGTCGCTGGTGAGAAACAGGGTTTTGCAGAGGCAGAGAACAGAAAACACAAGCAGCAGATTTCAAGCATTCTGCAACGCATGAGGTCATGAGAACTGGAAGCGGCGCTGTTGAGATGATGAAATGAGTCACCAAAGGGACCTCCATGTAACGCTTGGTCACTGAGAGGTCGCCTTCATCCAACAGCCATGAGAGTGACAAACACACAATTATTGAACTTCATTTGAAATTATTTGAACCAAGGTCTTTGTCGGCAGTGAGAACGGACACAGGAGGGTTCAGGCCGTTGGAGGACGGCGAGGTAGCGGGGTCGTCATCAGAGCTATTTTTGTTAGTAGAAGTTCAAAAGTGGTCTTGTTACCCTGGAGGCGGCTCGTGTTTTCCACACAGCTCAGCCACTTTGCAGTTGAACCCCCACAACCCTCCCTCCCTTGCCTCCTTCCTCTCTCTATCCTCTTCCACCATCCTCCTCTCCTCCTGCACCCCCCCTCCGGACAGGAAAGCGCCCGTGGCCCGCTATGGAGACAGCCTGACTGTGCAGGCGGCCCAGCAGATGCACTGGAGATAAGTTTGTGTGTGTAAGCTGGGCCGCGACCCTCGGCAGCAGGACATTGACCAGATCCTGTCAGGGAGAGGGCAAGAGCCGGCCCACCAGCACCCCCTCTCTCTTAACACCCCGGCCCCATCCTACTGTCTCCATGCATGGCCCAGCAGGGGCCAGAGGGGAGGACAGCGCTCCCAGCAGCAACCCCCTCTGGAGCCAAGACTTTCCTCTGGATGCAGGACAGCAGCCTCAGTCTCCACGACACCTCGTGTATGCGCAGTAGAGCCTGACCGCCTCCCTCCCTCCTACTCTCACTTACACACAATGAGTCCCCCAAGATAACTTCTCCCGTCCCGTAGAGATAATACATACAAAGTGTGTGACAGAGACGCCTGGTCACTTACAACAACACCATCTTTCATGCTACGTCAGCTTTCTGTTGTCTGAGAAATTACGTCAGAGGAAACGCGGAGACTGGAAATGTGGACAGACTTGGCCTGTTGTTTAATCCTGGACACAGGAGAGTCAATTAGTAGACAACGCCGGTCCAACAAAGATGCAGTGCTGGATTAGAGGCTTCATTTAAAGGTCCACACTGGGAACACATCAAGTGTCTGTGTGCCTTTACTCAGAATTCAAAGCAGTACAGCTTTCCTGGTCCTCAAGAACCACAGATACAAGACTTCAGGGGCTGCACCCTTCAGAAGACCCAGCCTAGATGTCTACATGCTAGCATTACTAACATCACATGTTTGAACTTGTGGTGGAACTTGTGAAGTTGGATAAAATTATCAAAAATTTGTGGGGAAATTATTAATGTAAAGTAAAAAAAAAACAAAAAACAGTGTGTTGTGCTTTTTCTTTGGTGTTTTTGCCAGAAGAATCTACACGGGAAGTTAGACAAGTAAGCAGACTCACATTTACTGCAGAAAACCTGAAGATGATGACAGTTGCTGCATTATCACATGTGGTCAGCAGCTTTATCTACCTCTGCGTGCGCATTGAAATGTTGCTATTCAACTGTTGTGTGTTACACTTGCTACACTACTGTTGTTTACAACGCACTCATCAGCGCTATTAACAATCGTAGATGGTCTGGAAAGGTAGCAGAATTTAATGGTGCTTTCCTGAGCCCTGGCCACACCCACGAACAACATTTTAGGAAAATTGGTAGTAGTTTTCTGTGTAATCCTTCTGCACAAGCTAAGAAACGGTGATGAAAACACTGACCAAAATGTATTTTTTTTAGTATGGGGTTGCGCATTGTTGCTTTCCAACATCCATCCATCCATTTTCTATGCCGCTTCTGTCGCGGGGGTATGCTGGAGCCTATCTCAGCTGACTTCGGGCGAGAGGCAGGGTACACCCTGGTCTGGTCACCAGCCAATCGCAGGGCACATATAGACAAACAACCATTCACACTCACATTCATACCTATGGACAATTTAGAGTCACCAATTAACCTAACATGCATGTTTTTGGAATGTGGGAGGAAACCGGAGTACCCGGAGAAAACCCACGCACGGGGAGATCATGCAAACTCCACACAGAAATGCCCCAGGGGAGAATCGAACCCAGGTCTTCCTGATCTCCAGACTGTGACTGTGTGGCCAATGTGCTAACCACTAGACCACCGTGCAGCCCTGCTTTCCACCATGTGAATGTTAAATAATTCATAAAAAGAAGCAAAAAAGGCTCAGTTTTGGCCGCCTGACATCATCACTATGTCTCCATTGTGATGACTAAAGGCGCTTCTGACCTTGCGTTCACAGTGTGCAGGAGGGAGCAGCCATCCATAGCTCCTTCCTCCAATCCTGGATCACACGCCAGTACACAGAATTCATCTTTCACCTGACAGGGCGCCTCCTCCGCCTCCAAGCAATAAGGAGCTGAAGCTCACATGGATCCTCATAGCTGAGAGGTTAAACCCAGTTTGTCATCAGATTGCAGGAGGAGGAGTGAGGAAGGGATGTGGACGGCCTGTTCGCAGGCGGCGTCTGACTCCTACTGACACCTCTTCTCGGAAACACCATCAGCAATTCCTGATTGTTTTCAAGTCCAGACAAGTCTCAAGGTAGATTTAACACTATATGGAAAATGTCTCTTTTAATAAAACATTGCCAAATCAGCTAAGACTAATTCTGGTCACAAAAAAAAGAAAAAAAACAACCTTCCCTCTAACCAGAAGACTGGGGTGGACATCTGCCTTGACCAATTGTGTTATAAGAGAGCGAGACAGGAGAAAGTTACTGCACAAACATAAACAAGACTACTGTTAATATTGCCCTCTACTACAGTAGTAATGTAGTGGAACAATCCATTCCATTTATTTGGACCATTTTTCCCACAGGAAATAACAGAGTCAATCAGTTCCACAGTCATACCTGTTGCTGTTAACGTTCAGTAAGTGTACAGACTCAATTTAAAGTAACATTTTAACATTCTTAGTTGTCATAAACAAGTTGAACGCCTTTGATATTAAAATGTAAAAACAAGAAAACACAAGCGTAAGAAGAAGTTAACCACTGCATAAGCAAATACACTATCCTCACTGTAAGTGACGACTGGACAAAAAAATGTACTGCATACCATTCAGTGTCCATTTTTCTACTTTTCATCATGTCATTTCTTGTGTTGCACAGCAAAGCTGCTAAAAGCTAAAGAAAAAGCAAAACAAAGTTAATCCTTCTGATAGAACTGTCGTGAGCAACACTTAAGTTTTGCGTCATATGTGGCCAGAATCTGGACTTTGGAAGCATATTTTTTTATTATGACTCGTACATTTCGTATTCGTTGTTATGTTAGCCAAGAGAGGTGTTGCGTCACCTTTGCAAAGGTGAATGTATGATGAAGCAATCAATGTCATTTTTTTTGCATAGCCAAAATTCCCGACACTGTTGTTCTTGCGAATTTCCTGCTATGTCACACAATAGTTGAGGGCCAGGCTGACATCCAGTCTAAATATTGTCCTAGCGTGATTCACGCTCAAATTCTGCATTGATGATGATTCATCCCTCCAAAGCCACCAGCACCGGTGCTGCTGTCACTGAAGGGTGGAGACGTTCAATTTGTGTGTTTTCTTTCTTAATGTCATAAAGGGAAGGGAGTGCAGCATAGCGGCTTTTTATAGTTTGGCTTTCCAGGGTGCAGGTTGCACAACATGAAGTCTGAATGCAAATATAAAGTCAACAGTACGACTACTTCCTCATCCCACAAGTTAGGACGTTATTTCCCCACGTCTTTCTGTACTTCAGATAGAACATGTATGAAATTACAAAACCAAGTGACTTCTTTTGAGCTGCTTATGTCAGAAAATGTCAGGTTTTGGCCACATTCTGACATCACAAAACCAGCTGCTCTGAACAGGGTGGCTTAGAAAGGGTGTTAAGTAAGAAGCATGACACAAACATGTTATTAAGACACCTTTAAACTGTCAATAATGTGCATAATATGTCACTGTTCATATTTTTAGCACTGATTATCTGTACTGTAACTTTTTTTTGTATGCGAGCCTTGACTGTGAGCCATGGCTGTGAAAATTTTGTAGGAAAAGTTCAACGTGATGTACTGTGGATCTCGCACATTCACGACTCACGCAAAACTGTAATTTTTTGATCCAAAAATGTATTTTAAAAATATTTTTTTCCTCCCAAAATAGGTCGTTTTTCCACAGAAAACACATCTACCTCAATCACAATAGGTTGGTAATAATGAATAAATACAAGATAATACAGGTCAAATGCTATAAAGCCCAAGCCGTGTGTCAACGTTTTTAATGGGCGTATCAATGACTCACAGTTTTTTTGCCATTTGCTGGTTGTCCTGCAACATAACCCCCGTGAAGAGCAGGGATATATCGTATTACCTTTGAATTGGACGAGGATGGAATGCCCCTTTAAGTCGTGTAAATGGCAATTAGACCAAGATTTGAGGTAAAAAAAAAAAAAAAAAAGCCTCTAAAGTGACATGTAACATCACTTCCATGAGCATCAAATGGTTAAAGCTGGATGGAAAAACTTTGTCCCTCCCATTCTGTGCTTATACAGACAAGGTTGCAAAAAAATGTGGAAAAATAATAATCGAGTTCGCTAACGCTCAACAATGTAACAAAATGATGAATTAGGAATTTGTGTTTCCATCCACTGCCAAGCATACAATACATGTACGGCGCGTATAAAAGCTACCTGATGTGATAAGACTCACAATGCGCAATATGACGGAACTCTGAAGGCGGAAAATTGCCAGGTCGATTGTGCCCCCCTTAAACAAGAGGGGAAAATGCCAAATCTTAAGTCAGACTGTTTTGTTGTTTTTGCTTCATGTTGACATTTTGCAAAATAGAATGCATCTGGCGAGTTTTATAGGTTTTACATGTTAATATTAGCAGCAGTGTGTTATTACTTTAATTTTCTGTAAATATTTGATGACAACAACAGTGTACCCTGGGACAAAATATTTCTTGCTCCCTTCTTTCCTATATTTCATAATCCAAACAAATATCCTGTAAAAATTGTGAATAAAATCCTAGCAATGCGCTATTTTAATAACCTCTCAATACTGTAAAAACAAAAGTGGGTCCTGCTGTAAAAGACAAACATGGCTGACATACAACAGTATTCCTCCATAAAAATGCCAAAATGCTGTTTCACTTTGTTTTCTGCTCTCACAAAAATACTAATGATGCTATTTCCACCCATCCACAAATCACTGTACGACTTCACTTCTGATTAGCATGTGAATGACCATTAGTCCCAAAGAGAGAGTCTTGTTACGATCCATCGTAAACTACACAGCGCTCAACGAGCTGGGGGAATATTACTTTCTCTTCCGAGAGAAAAAAAAATACTTGTCTTTCAACACAAAGCACAGTTTGGTAACAAAGTTAGAGGAGTAAATGAATATTTGGAGAAAATGTTGGGTGGCTTCCCAGAGTTGGAACATTAAGAATGCCATTCCCCTTAAAAGCCTACTGAAGTATAAAAAGGTTTACTGGGTTATCGGAGGGCTTCACTTTGAGTTAGACGAATGGCTCAAAAACTACTAAACTTTATTGTTAAGTCCCTCCATCAAGATACAACAAATAGCATACTCGGCTCATAACATTATCTACAGCGGTGTGAAAAGGTATTTGCTCCCTTCCTGATTTCTTATTTTTTTGCACGTTTGTCACACTTAAATGTTTCAGATCAACAAACAAGTTTAAATATTAGTCAATGACAACACAACTGAACACAAAATGCAGTTTTGAAACTTTTTATTATTAAGGGAGAGAAAAAAAAAATCCAAAACTACATGGCCCTGTGTGGAAAAGTGATTGAAATACATTGTAGTCCGACGAGACAAAAGTTGAACTTTTTGGAAGGTGTGTGTCCCATTACATCTGGTGTATAATTATCACTACATTTCAGAAAAATAATATTATACCAACAGTAAAATATGGTGGGGGTAGTGTGATGGTCTGGGGCTGTTTTTGGTTGAATTACAACAATTCTGCAAAGATAAGTGGGCCAAAATTGCTCCACAGCGCAGTAAGAGACTCATTGCATCGCAAACGCTTAATTGCAGTTTTTGCTGCTCAGGGTGGCCCAACCAGTTATTAGGTTTTGGGGGCAATCACTTTTTCACACATAACTATGGAGGTTTGGATTTTTTCTCCTTTAATAATAAAAACTTTCATTCAAAAACTTCATTTTGTGTTCAGGTGTGTTGTCATTGACTAATATTTAAATTTCTTTGATGATCTGAAACATTTAAGTGTGACAAACGTGAAAAAAAAAGAAATCAGGAAGGAGGCAAACACTTTTTCACACTACTGTATCTATTGCTGACTAATTAGCTACATCAGTAAATAGCACAAGTAAAACTGAGTAGCTAACTCTATTGACCATTGCTAAATATGCTACATTATTACAGAGTACTATAACAACTATAAGTTACGTTTCCTTAATTAAAAATTCTATCTACAAGTACTGTATATCTAGCTAACTAGCAATCTGTCTTCAATCAAATTTTGCTACAGTCCAACAAATAGGTTCATAACTACAAAGAGTTGTTCTTACCGTAAGTCTATCTTTCTTTAGAGATAAATAGCTATCTCTAGCTAGCTTGCGAAAACTAATACAACAAATACGATACTAGCTTCATAGGTAGAATTAACTGATTTCAGTTTGGGAATTTCCGGTTGAAGAATGAAAATATGACCAGTACAAACGGGGTCCTCGCTCAGTCAAGAATCAATCAGCGAGAACGCCGACTTGACACAAATATCCACCAGCCAAACGCGGCGCAGGTAAAAGATTGCTCGGCGGTTGTTTACTCGCCATTCTGGCTAGCCTTTCATGTCTAATCCTC
This sequence comes from Dunckerocampus dactyliophorus, assembly GCF_027744805.1. Classification (NCBI taxonomy): domain Eukaryota; kingdom Metazoa; phylum Chordata; class Actinopteri; order Syngnathiformes; family Syngnathidae; genus Dunckerocampus; species Dunckerocampus dactyliophorus. The sequence continues at coordinate 18,198,103 of NC_072820.1, read as the reverse complement.
CTCTCATTGCTCAGACAACAGCGAGCCAACGGAACCATTGTATGGAGCGACACGTCGCCCTCTCAAGGTGTGTGTGGTTAACCTCTACTGTACGTGAGAGCAAACACGCCATCAAAGGCCAGCGTGCAGGCTGTCTGCAGGTGAGGGGTCAGCCGAGGGTCAGGGGTTGTTTTCAGGTTGGCGCCGGCCCTTTCAATGGCGAGAACGTTTGGCCCGAAACTTGACGCATGCTTTTTTATAACCCACTATTATATATTATATTATATAATTGCCACTACTACAATATATAACAAATAATCATCATAGGGATTGGCTCTGTCATCTGCTATTTGTCAATGTTACACACCGCAATAGGACAATGTTAGCAAAAGCTAGTAGTAGTTATTTGTTAGTACTTTCAGAGCTTTTCAAGCTTATTCTTGAACATGTTTTTGGATATTTTTTTACACACTTAAAGTACTAGCAAAAATACTAATTCTGTAATTAAGTGTTATAGTGTACGCTAACTTCAACTGTTCTATTACAATTCCCTACAATAAACTTGTGAAAGTAAGTCTTTAGTTATGTAATATGTTGACAGCATTCTCCCCAATTCCATTAATATCTCGACTTTAATTACGCTATCGTATTTCATTTCGAATGTTTTATGTTTTAATTGTAACATTTATTTACTTTAATAACTCTTTATTGTGGTTGTATTTTAGATAATGAACGTATTTTGCTCTCGTGTCACAAAACAAACAAAATTTAAGTAACTTTATGTAATATTTTAATTTTGTGTTTAGTTGTTATAGTTTTTTTCATTTTTGTGTTTAACAAATGACGATATGATTAGCTGACATGAAAATATTCCGCAAACTTAATGTTTCCTCGGCGAAAGACACAAATTCGTTTGATTTGCTAAACAAATGGTGCATCCATGTGCGAATAAACAAAACAAGCGTAGGTAGAACATAACATTCTTTCAAAGCTGCGACATAACGGCAACATAAAGACATGATCCTGGGGTTCCCATGCATGTCCTCATATTTGTGAGTAATGGCCACACTACATTGTCTGCTTGGAGTGTCCAGTGCATAGTTTGGTGCTAGCATGGCTGCTAGCACCACTAATTGAGTGATTGAGAGCAGAGGCCCCAGCGTCTATCTGCCTGGGACATTATCGCAGCGGCTGTCAGACGAGGGTCCACAGCGGCTTGACTGGAATGCAGACTGCAACTCTGGACCAGCCACGGACTTTGTACGGCGGATAGGCCCCCCCCCTCCGCTCTTTCAGTCCTCCGCCAAAGCTCAGTGCAATCAGTCAACAGGACCCCAGGGGCCATTTTGAAAAACAATCACTCTCTCTAAGTAGTCAAGAGGTGCCAGGGCTAATTATAAACAAACTATTGATGTCCGACTAAGGGATTGTGCTAGACTGTGCCAGTGTGTGTTTGTGTGTGTGTTTTAGGGTCAAAGGAAGGTTCTGCTTGACAGAGCATTCAATTGGCCGTTTAATGAGGCTCACCCAAAGCACACTTCATAAAGACAACTAAAGACTGCTAATAACCACACTTTAAAATGTGTCTTATTTACATAAACAAAATTGACATCCAATACAAGTTTGGCTTTTATAAACATAATCATTAGCGTTTTGAAATGAAATAGGATAAAGAGCTTCCAGTGTGATATAATCCTACACCTCATTGATCAATAAACCCTGCTCATTCTGACAATGTCAATCAACATTTTTTTTTATTTCTTTATTTTCCTCATACGGTCAACTCTTGCTACATCGCGGTTCAAATATCGCTCCCTGACTGTCATGTTTTTCCAAATATTAATTAATTAATAAATTATCATGTTTCGCGGTTGACTATGGCCTTTTATTAGTAAAAAAATATTGAATGACAAGTCATATGTAGTATCCTGGTCACTAGGCATCAGCAAAGTTACGTTGATGAAACGTTGCCTTACTTAACTTTCAGCCATGGCATGTCCAACATGACCGAGTAAAATTCCTTGTGGAAGTGGTACGTTTTTGGTTTCTTACTTTGTCTTTCTTCCACACTCAGTTTCAAATCCATACTTAAATTCAGAGTAATTAAATTGGAGGCTAACTTGGTTACCTGAGTAGATTGCGGTGGCCGTCTCTTGTGTCACATCAGAGACACCATAGCCTGTGCATAAAGGTTGCACAATGTGGTCTAAACAAAGCTAGCTAAACAAATATCATAGTGAAGATGGATGATTGGCTGATGTCAACCTATTTTTGTTTTTTAATGCCATGCGATCGACCCACATTACATTTGAAATGCTACAACAAGGAACTTTCCCAATGCTAACGTGTGACTTATTATGATGGATTATCGCTTATCTTATCTACTACATTAGGTAATATAAGTGTAAAGGTGACTATGTTATTCCATGTCTACAATGCTCTAATAATGTTAAAAAAACAAGTTTTAGAAGGTCATAAACAGGTTTTCTATGCTCTAACTACGAAAATATTCAATTTATTAATATTGAATCCTACAAATTCACTTATCATGGTCGAGTCTAGAACCAATTAACTGTAATAAACAAGGGACAACTGTATACTTAAGTCTCAAAATTACTTGTCGCAAATGTGCACTTTTTTTTTACACAACCACGACTTCATACACGTAATTACAATGCTACTCTTGTAATGTTTTGGCTTTTTATGGTAAATTGTCTACCTTATTCTCACAATTATGGCTGCATTCACATACTTAGCACTCTATTCTTGTTGATTACTAGGGTTGGGCATCGTTTGAATTTGAACAATCCAGGTTCCGATTCCTCGTTTAGATTGTTCTTCGTTGGCTTTTCCAGTCGGCGGACTGGGAATCGAAACTATCAAATCAAAATGTAAAAATTTTAATGATGCTAGGAGTATCGCAATGTTAATTCCGGATGCTCGAGACTCGATGCCCAACCCTATTGATTATTTATTTATTCTTAAAGTTATGACTCTGTAATTTAGACTTAATTCTTGTAATTATACATTTATTCTTATAGTTACAACTTTATTGTTGCTGTATTTCTACTTCATTCAAACTACTTTATCCTCAGAATATTTCAACTTCATTCTCATAAATTTGGACTTGTTTCTCACAATTACGACTTTATCGTTTTATTCTACTGTCATCTCAAAATTCTGGCTTTAATGTTGTGATTTTGCAATTGTGAATTCCTGCAATTATGACTTTGTCCTTATAATGACATTTTACATTTTGACAGTATTTTCATTATGCTGACTTCATGATTGTTACGTTGACTTCAATTCTGCAACTATGACTTTTTTCACACAAGACATGAAATAACCGACATGAAATAACACCCCAATAGTCACTTTTTTATTATTCTTTGTTTATGTCACATTGCACAAGCTACGGGATCACTTCATAGACATAACAGATAGCTGCCGAGAGCAGAGCAAGCTACTGAGCTAACTAGTTAGCCTCTCCAATTTACTTATTATAAACTTAATAAAGTGTTTCAAACGGAGTGGGGAAGAAGGACAAAGAAGCCAAAAATGTACCACTTCCACACATAATGAGACATGCAAACTCCACACAGAAATGCCCCGGGGGAAAATCAAACCCAGGTCTTCCCAATCTCCAGACTGTGAACGTGTGGCCAACGTGCTAACCTCTTGACCACCACGCAGCCTTATAACAGTAACTCTTTCAATATATTTTGACTAGTAATAGGCCATAGTCAACCACAAAACAGCAATGACTTACTAATGAATTATTTTTTTGAAAAAACGTGATATAGTGAGGGAGCGATATTCGAACCGCAATGCAGCCAGACTGTATTATTGTCACATTTTGACTTAAATTCCGCAACTACGACTTTTTCGTCACAATTCCAACTTTATTCTCATCATATTTTGACTGAAATTTGTCAACTCCAACTTTTTTCAGTTAATATTTTGACTTCATTCTCACAATATGGCGGCTTTATTCATGCAATGATGGATTTATTCTCAAATTTATGACTTTTTTCCCTGTCTAAGACATTATTCTGGTTACAAGTAGTATTATTTGTTTTGTAGCCTTGCAGTTTGGGAGGATATATTTACTTTAATGGACGTGGAAAAGAGTCAAACAGTCCAGCAATGATCCCAATGGTGGTGTACGCTGTATCCTCCAAGGACAGAAATGAACTCTGTTTCTGACAGTGTAGTTTGACGACAAAACATTCTGAGCTGATGACGACAGCAGAAGAAAAATGAAGGTGGCCTTCCAGTTCATCCTGAGGGGACATGGATGTTTCACATTTCAAGACGTTACGTACACCGAGGCCTTGACTGTAGCGCTTGGAATAAGGAGACAAAAGGGGGGGATGTTTCACCTGTCTGGAAAAGTTAGATAATAGCAGAAATAAGTTCTTTCAGGGTGGGTCAACTTTTATCACAGTGTTGAAGATTTATTGGACAGACGTTTGCAAATCACTTCTAATTGTATTCAGTGCTTCACAATGACACCGGCGAGCGCAGCAGCTTTAAAAAACAGCACATTAGCGTAAACGATGCGATGGAGACGAGGTGACAGACACTCAGCAGCGCTCCATCCTTCTCCTGCTAAAACAACAACAGCCCCTTTCCGAGTAGCTATCGCACGCACTATGACACATTGTCTTGGTCCGAGAGAGACCTATTTATTTTGGGAGCCACTCCATTTTCTTTCCTTTAAGTCATGAAGAAAGAAAACACAAGGCCTGGCTTGGGGATGTGGAGATGTGTGGGAGAGACAGCAATGGAATGGAGCTTGGTGGGGGCTGGGCTTGATAGTGTCCTCCCTCAGCCATCTCTTCTTTTTCTGGTGAGGAAACCTTTTCATCCCTTCTTTCTTCAACAGAGACTTGAAACACTTGGGAGGAAAGAGTGGGGGGAGGAGCAGAGTTCAAGGCAATGTCTGAAAGGCTAGGAAAGTGTGTAGCAGAGCCGTGCTGTCATATGGACAATCTTTGACTTGCTTTTTTGCAGTTGAGCCCTTAAAATAGCAAAGCACTCCTGTCATACAGAGGATCTCTGATTTGAATTTTCGGTCCTCAAAAACAGCAAATGACCCCGTTGCCCTGTTATGTAGAGGATTTTTAACTCCTTTTTTTGCAGTAGGTCCTCAAAAACATCAGATTCGCCGTGTTGCCCTGTTGTAAAGAGGATGTTTAGCTTGTGTTTTTGTAGTAGGTCCTCAAAAACAGCTAATCGGTCCTGTTATGAAGGAGAATTTTGGCTAGGACCTATCTTTGGCTAGCATTTTTGCAGTTAATCTCTAAAAACAGCAGCACATAGAGGATCTTTGACTAGTGTTTTTTGCCAAAGGTAGTCAAAAACAGCAAGTCGGTCATGTTATAAAGAAGATCTATCTTTGGCTAGTGTTTTTGCAGTTAATCCCTTTTAAAATGACAAAGTCCCAAAGGTCTACCCCCTACGATAAAAATCAAAAATGCCTATAATTACTATATTTATAAATATGAGTATTTATGTACGTTGTACAAGTATACCAGGGGTGCATGCACTTTTTCAGCATGCAAGTTCCAAGTCGACATGATCTACTGTATCTTTTACCATAAACATACAACACATATATAAACTTTGAAGCTATTATACTAAATACTGATGATTAGCATTTTACATTCACAGTTTCCAGCTTTAAAGGTAATCAAAGTTGATATCAGTTGATATCATTCTGTAATTCCCAATTCAATTCAGTATGGCAATAAAGATAATTACACATAACCTGAGTACCGATAATACCGTATAGCATTTGCGATCAAACATTACAAATATACAAGAAATTAAAATGATTATGCAAAAGACAATGCAGCCGAAGTCAAGGGAACATATTAAAAAGGCTTCAGCAGTGGGCACATTTTCCAGTTAATCATGAAATAATAGTTTAAGAGTCAGAAATGTACAAAACCTGCATTCTATTGTGGAGATCAAGACGTGCAGCAAAGCCATCAAACTATTCACTTTTTTTCTACGTAACTAACCGCTACAATTGAACGGATAACTTTTAGATATAGGCATCATACCGCTGACTTAGTTTATCCATAATCGGGATAATAATGATGAACGTTGCATGATTGTGTAGCTTGCAACGTCTGTTCACCACTTCATATTTGCCAATAGTGAATCAGAAGGGGAGCTGAATGTCAGCTGACTGATGCCATATGACATCTACAAAGTGACGTTCACGCGATCGTCCTAAACTATCTTCGTGATCAACCTGTAGCTTGCGATCGACGTAATGGGCACCCCTGCTTTAAAGGGTTCCTTGAATTGACTCAAATATTGTCTGATGTTGTTACTGTATAATTTGCGTACATGCTTCTGCTGTTTATGTGGATAATTGACAATTTATTGTCAATATTAAAGTATGTATGACTTTATGTATGACTATTAGTGAGGTCCAAAGGTACGCTTTGCATGTGTCCCCCACAACAATTGAGTTGAATATCCCTGCTTTAGGATCTGAGCTGAGGTTGGTAACAGGTCAGCCAAATAGATTTGGGTTCAGCCTCCTCCCCTCCAGCAGAACACCTTCAGCAGAGGGGTTAAATAAATGTTAGTGATGCGATAACCAGTCTGTTTATTGAGGGGCCTCTTTGATGAGGATGATGATGTCATTCTGCCAGAGCACCACATCTCACTCGGATATTGTGATGGCTACCCTTTCCATGCTCAAGACTTCATGTTGGGATTCTTTTATTGCTTTGGACAGCAGCCAAGTAGATGCTACTGCTGCTAATGCTACAAGAAGCAAATTGGAACCTTTAACGAGACATAAACCAGTCTGGATCCGTCATGTTTGGTTTAGAGTATCCGTTGGTCATTTGGACGTGGGGAAAATTAAGATTCAGTTAATCCCTTTCAAATTCAACATTTTAACCCTACAGTCGTAGTTTTTCATGCACTTTTCATGTTCGCATTACTTCCATACTGTTATGATGAGCATTTACTATTATGTTTGAAATACAGTATAAAAAAAATAACGCTGGATGCCGAGTGTCAACACTGTATATTATATTTCCCAATAAAAGTATTAAAAAGTATTTAAAATATATTGTTATTATTATTATATGATAGTTTTGTAATATTAGTATTATTGTTTTCTATATGGATGAGTATTGTGAACATTTAAAAATAAGTTAGATTTTGAGATGCTACCAAAGCTCTGACAATTTTTTACACAATGATTATTTATAAAATGGTATATAATAGGCTGCACGGTGGTCTAGTGGCTAGCATGTTGGCCACACAGTCACAGTCTGGAGATCGGGAAGACCTGCAGGTTCCTTGGGCATTTCTATGTAAAGTTTGCATGTTCTCCCCGTGCGTGTGTGGGTTTTCTCCAGGTACTCCGGTTTCCTCCCACATTCCAAAAACATGCATGTTAGGTTAATTGGAGACTCTAAATTGTCCATAGGTATGAATGTGAGTGTGAATGGTTGTTTGTCTATATGTGCCCTGCCATTGGCTGGCGATCAGTCCAGGGTGTACCCGCCCAAAGTCAGCTGGGATAGGCTCCAGCATGCCCCTACGACCCTAATCAGGAGAAGTGGCATAGAAAATGGATGGTACAGTGTATAATATATCATAATTGATTTAACATTATTTAATTCAAATAAATTATTATAATATTTTATTATATAATATTTTATATAATTAGATATAAATAATGTTTTATTGCATTATCATGATTTATTTATTTTTAATTATTATTATTATTCTATTCTGATTGGCTACAAGATGGTAGATGGTAATTTACGAAAAATTATTTCTTGGCCAAAAAAGGTGACTTTAACAGGAAAAGAAAAGAAAAATAATGATAAAAATACAAAATAAATCTAATACATACAATACATAACATACATTATTTTTTTCAAAGCATACTTGAAGGGTGTAGTGGAAAAGACAAACATTGTAAAAAAAAAGAAAGTATCATAAAGTATGCATTCATTAGCCCCGCCCACAGCGTCAATGATTTGACAGAGAACAATAGAAGATATTCACCTGAAATGCCTCGCAAAGGAAGGAATGTGTGCCTTCATGAAAACATTCCTAATTAGGGACATTTTAAAATGTTTTTATGACATTTATAAACATGGTTTACAAGTGTCCCATTTAGCAGCTTTGCCTCCATCTTCATTTTGTCCCTCCCGTTTCCTGTTTCCTGGTGAACACCACAGTGAGAGGGTGAGGCTTGGAGGTGAGTTTCAGTGCAAAGTTGAAAAGGGCAAAACTGGCAGGTATTCAACATGAGCCTTTAACGATAACACACAGCGGACACACAGATTCAGTATGAACTCCAAGGTGGCTTTCTGCATTCACATGCTAAAGTTGCCAAAGAAGCCAAAAAAGGTGTTTTGGGAATGTTGCAGTGCAAGCAAGTGAAAGCTTGACCTCATAACTGCTTAGTGTTCATACTGCTGCAGAAAATCCACGGAATCTTGTTTTCATAAATGAGGACAGGAAAGGCTAACAGTGGACGCATAAATCACAGGATTTTTTTTTTTTAAGAGTGAAATAATAATAAACACGCGAGGCAGAGATGGATGTCAGATGGGCCTGACTGAGGGCACGTAGTTGCTCATGCATGCCCGCCTCAGGCACCGCAAAATTCCCACATTATTAGAAAGGAGGCAGGAAGAATTGACAGACATCATTTCCCCGCCATCAAACATTGTTGATGCTTACATTAACGCAGGACGATGCAATCTGCAACACAGTCATTGAACGTGGTCCAAATTGGGGGCGACTATTTTGAGGTATTTCCTCTTTTTAGTGTGGCGGCACAGATTGGCTTAATTAAAGAGAGGAGGGGAAAAACAGGAAGTTTTAAAGTCAAGTCCGTAATGAATTGGCTGGCTCGGCCAAAAGGTTTGCTTGGTCAGAAGGAAGCGACTCTGTTGTTCTGCTCAGTCACTGAGTTCATCATCAGCGTCTGTGGAAAAATAAACACCACCTTACAAAAGTAATGGGACAGTTTTCATCTTGTATACATTAATATGAAAATGAGTCAACGCAGTCATTACTGTCGAAATAACTGGCCACACAAGTGCGAAACAAGATAACTGTGTCTTGTCTACAGTCAAGCATGGTGGAGGTATCATGGTAGCGTCACGGTCTTGGGCTGCACGAGTCCTGCCGGCACTGGGGGAGCTACTGTTCATTGAGGGAAAACATAAATTCCAACATGTACTGTGATATTGTGAAGCAGATCACAATCTCCTCCACATGGTAGTTTTCATGACAGTATATCTTTTCAAAGGACAATACCCTTAGAGTAGTCAGTGTACAGCTTGTATAGTAGGATAGATTTACTAGCCACTGACAATAAATCGACACAGCCGTTATTGTCTATATCAGGGGTCACCAACGCGGTGCCCGCAGGCACCAGGTAGCCCCCCACGACAACATGAGGTGCCCGCAAGCCTGCTTTTCATTCAGGTTTTCAGTTAATAATGAAAGAACAGTCGAAAGAAATGCATTCTGAAATACAAAATGTGAGTTGTGGACACCAACATTTTGTTAATGTTCTGGTAAAACAAGCATATTCGCTTTGTTTGGGTTTAAAATAAGCTCTGAAAATAAATGTTACAAAAATGAGTAGCTCTTGGCCATTTTCATTTTGTAAAAGTAGCTCTCACAAGGAAAAACGTTGGTGACCCCTGGTCTATATAGTTGGCAACACACGTGAGGAGCAACAGAATAGTGTCTTACCTACAGTCAAGCATGTTGGTGAAGCATGAGTGCTGCCAGCATTCACTGAGAGTAAACACAAATTCCAACATGTACTGTGACATTGTGAAGGAGAGCATGCTTCCTTCCCTTGGGAACTTATCAACAAGCCCAAACACACCTCCAAGATGACAAGAGCCTTTCTGAGGAAGGTGAAAGTGATGGAGTGGTCAAGTATGTCTCCTCCAGACCTGAACCCAATCGAGCACCTGTGGGGCATTTTAAGCTCCACCAATGAGGTCATCACAGAGGAGTGGAAGAGGATTCCAGTCACACCTGTGCAGCTCTGATCAATTCCATGTCTAAGAGGATTAAGGCAATCCTAGATAAAAATGGTTGTCACTCTAAATATTCACACAATTGAGACATGTTCACCGTGAGGTGTACTCCCTTGTGTTGCCAGCTATTTAAACTATAATGGCTGTATGTTGACTCATTTTTATCCATTCATCCATTTTCTATGCCGCTTATCCTAATTAGGGGGTGGAGGTATGCTGGAGCCTATCCCAGCTGACTTCGGGCGACAGGTACACCCTGGACTGGTCGCCAGCCAATGGCAGGGCACATATAGACAAACAACCATTCACACTCACATTCATACCTATGGATAATTTAGAGTCACCAATTAACCTAACATGCATGTTTTTGGAAAGTGGGAGGAAACCGGAGTACCCGGAGAAAACCCACGCACGCACGGTTAAAACATGCAAACGCCGACACTATTTCAGTGAACAGTAAATCTATACTGCTATACAAGTTGTACACTGACTACTTTAAAATACAGTCGTTCCTTGCCACATCGCGGTTTGAATGTTGTGGCTTCACTCTATCGTGTTTTTTTTTAAATATATGAATTAATAAATCATGCTGTTTAATGGTTGAATACAGCGTATTAATAAAAAAAGTATGCACATTGAAGCAAATTTTACATATTTTTTTCATTAATTAAGCATTTTCAAGCATAAAAATGGTTAAATGAACTAAAATGCAAATATAAGGCATTAAGAAGATGCATTCAAATTGTGATATGCAGTATTCAACACTGCACTTGTGTCAGTAGGTGAAACATACGAGCGCCAGACTTGATCGCTGGAACAGCAGGCTTTTATTGCAGGCACAACAGGCACAATAATAATAACATAATAATAATAATCATCATTATAACATGGGCTACTGTTGCGGCCGTAATCCAGCAAAAACTCAATTCTGAATCCCCGACGTCACTTCCTGTCCACACGTCCGGAACACATTTATTGCAACACACACCAGCACGAGTTTTATTTATGTCTTAAATGGCTTTTTTCCCTCTGATTTTATCTACTCTATTGGGTAATATGAGTGTAAAGGTGACCAGAGGGGTGTTATTTCATGTCTATAGGGCTCTAATAATGTTAACAACTTTATTTCGAAGGCCGTAAACAGGTTTTCTATGCCCCTTTATGAAATTTGAGGGGCATACTTACTTTTTAGAAGCACTGCCTTCATCTTAGCAAGACATTTTGGACAATTGTATGCTTCCTTTTGTGAGAATAGTTCCTAGAAAACAAAGCGTGGTTCATAAAGGCATGCTTGGATGATCAAACACCTTTGGAATGAACAAAAGCAAAGATGGTCCAACATCAGTGACCTCTGACCTCACAATTCTTCAAATATTCCCACAGACAGTCTTAACATGGTGGAGAACGTCTTCCCAGATGAGTGGAAGCTGTTGTAGCTGACAGTTTATAACGTTTTGACGTCATGTAGGTGTTGATGAAGGTACCTTTTAAAGGCAAGACCCTCAATTGCATGCCCTCCAGTCCAGTAGGGGGCAGCACACTAGTGGCAAGTTCAAGTGTGCATCTCTAGTGTTCATTTTCCTAGCACTGACTACAAGGAAAGGTGGTCAATGACCTACTATGTCCTGCCAATGTCCATGCAAAGACTTTTTGTTGTTCCAAACAATCTTGCTCAAATTTCACACACATGCTTGTCACTTCCCTGAAGGTGTGTACCTAATTTCACGCTGATTTGACTAAACACCCTAAAGTTACAGTGTGTATTGTGCTGTGTGAGAATTTTTAAGTCATGGACAAGAGACATGTTTGCATGGGGCTAAAGTCAGCAGGACATGTTTAGGATCAAAGAAGAATCTGTGAAAAGACACAGGAAGGACTCAATCCATGTGGACACACTTTCTTACATACTTGTTACACACTTGTTACGACTTGAAGGAGTGCTCCAGCTTTAGGAAAAAAAAAACAGAGCCACTAAATCATGAAAGTGCTGCAAGGATTTTTTTTGCCAATAAGTCCACTCGGATTCTGTGAGAGTTCACAGCGAGGTTCCGACTGTCTCTCGTCCTGTCTTCTTGTCTCTGCTGCCTTTTCCTTTCAATGAAGCAGACTTGTTTTAATTAATGGCGCGTAGCTGAACAAGAATAATGCTCATGTTGCTCGTTGGCAAGGACAATGCATTCTGTTATCACTGGAAGAACGACTTGGACCCTAACTGCTTTTGATGACCACTTCCTGAATGATGTCACCACCTTTGCAGCCTTCAAGAGTTTTAAATACATGGACCAACCCTCTACAAACATTAAAACGTCCTCCATTCTCTCTAGATACCTCCAACCGTCAAGCAATGCATTCTAATATTTTGTCACCACTGTTGAACAAAAAGTGTTTGCCCCTTTCCTGATTTCTAATGTTTTTGCATGTTTTTCACACTTAAATGTTTCAGATCATCAAACAAATGTAAATATTAGTCAATGACAACACAACTGAACACAAAATGCAGTTTTTAAATGAAACTTTTTATTATTAAGGGAGAAAAAAGATCCAAACATGTGACAAACATGCAAAAAATAAGAACTCGGGCAGGGGGCAAACACTTTTTCACACCACTGTATATAAACAGTAGAAAAACAGAAACTATTCTACAAAAATAGTAAGTCCAGAACAAAATGATAGAAAAATAGAAAGAATTCAGTGCCAAACCGCTGTGTCTCATGTGCTCTGAAACTATAGTGCTGGTTGAAACCGTAAATGTGACGCGACATTACCTGACAGAGCAAAGATCCTTCGAGTGGAAGTATCCACCCAAGTCTGATGTGAGAGTGCGGAAAATAACGTCCCTTAGAGCCCAGTATGAAAAATACTGCAGCGATGTGCAAAAGATTTTAAAGAAACACTTATTAAATTGTTATTATTTCATATTATTATTTACAGAAACTGGTGCAGTTTTATTTCATTTAAAAAAAAAGCCTCTTGTGTTCATTTCATCGTCTGTGCAGTTATTATTTATGTGAATTTTTTTGTTTTCTTTGAAACGCAATTTAGGTGCCAAGATAATTGTCTTGTGGTTACATTTCGTATTCATATCAGTTTGTCTATTTGATGCAATTTAAGGCAAAATGAGGTTCGGACCTTCACTGTGAAATTTCTTTTTATAAACGGAGCTCGTTGAAGACCCCTGGTATAGAAAGACAGAATAAATAAAAGGAACAAAAATTGGGGGAAATTCTTGAAAAAAAATTAAAGAATAAAATAAAGGAAAAAAATGCCAAAAAGCTAAAAAATAAATAAAAATAAAGGTAGAGAGAAATATTTTAAAAAAAATTGGAATCTTTAGGAATAATGGGCAAAAATGTGAAATAAATTCTGGAAAAAAACATAGACACATAGAAACACTGTTCTGGTGGAAATGAAAGCAATCGAAGAAATAAATATAAAAAAAATTGTAATTGTTCTTGATATACATTTGGAAAAATAGGAAAATAGGAGGACCCCCACCCCTAATTTTAGAGAATTTGGGGAAAAAAAAGGGTTGTTCATTTTTCCCATTGCGCTATAAGGACTCATAAAAGATTTGTAATAGAGTTTGCCTATGAACAAGGCACCCACAAGCGCTTGAACGTGTCCAAATAAACAACATTAAAAAACGTGTATTACACAGATGATTTGAATAAACATCACGAAAGACTGGTGACACGTGACTGATTTGTAGACACGGCGAAGGTGAAGATTAAACACCTGAGATCAAGGTCAATTTACGTATGTTTTTTGAGACACAATAGGTCGTCTTAATTTGTTCAACCGATTGACTTATTTTAATTTATAAATAAAAAAGCTAAATTCTATCTTGACCCGATACAACTACTCTCTTTCAAGACATGTTGTTTCTAAGATTTGAATTGTGGGTAGATCACAAAAAAAAGACGTAAAATATAGTCGGTGTGTCACATGAGGCCTTTAATAGTATGACATGATTTTTGCAGCATTTTCAAGGCAATACATCATTGAATTTGCTATCCAGCAAACATTTAATGACATTTAGCGCTGCATTGTTGGCACGCTGTGAGCGTCTCTGTCCTTATCAACTTTCCCGTCTTGTGTCACACCCACTATGGCGCCCTCTTTAATGTACACACACACACACACACACACACACAGACTCCTTCACTCATGTCCACTCTCATTCATTTTAAGAGTCAAGCTTTCATTGAAAACACTCCCATTGTTTTATGGTAGTCGCCATGATGACGATGATGATGATATTGATGTCATCAGTAGAATTGCGTCACAGTCTAAAAGGTTTTTTCCTTATAGTGGTTATAGCAAAGAGGGGGTGTTGCTTTACTGGCTATTTTCAACTTGGATCTAACTTCCTGTCATTAAGACGGCCGTGAGATATGCTTAAGACCCACGCAAAGCTTTCAGCTTTCTCCAACTGAGGATTTGTCCATAAGCAGAGCAGTCAGTGTGTGGTTGTTTTGGTTCTAATGTCTGTTGAGGAAACCCAAAAGGGCTGAGTCAGAGATGGCATCGCTTCCGGGTGCAGGCAAGCAGTAGTGGCGCTCTGCTTTGAAAGTGGGACAGATCAGCGGGCACCTCCTCAGGGAGCCCCAATGGGGGCCTTTTTGCCCTGCTGGCTGCCTTGTGGTGGACCGTGCAGACCCTCTGTTTACTTTGGGAGGACTTTCAACCCTGTGAAGCCATTCGGTCATTGCTTTTCCCCGTCTGTTTCGGTCAATATCTACTAACAGACCACAATGTTGGTAAAAATGACCACCAAAAATGACTTCAAACGATCTAATATGCATCCCGGGCCTGTAGTTGGCACGTTGTTAAGGAACACAAACAAAAACTATAATGTTGTCATTGTCAGCCACCAAAAAAGCAACAAAGTGTAAATTGTCGTGTAATCGTTTTGTTTGGAATGTCATTCCCACGCTGTGCTAACGCTGCAACGCTAGCACAAACATCATTAACTGGCCCTGCCTTGCATGCAGATATCGTAGCACTGCTGATAGTAATCATTCACACTTTGAAGTCGATTCAATACATTTTTTTAATTCTAAAAAAACGTTTAAATAGTTATATATGCAGCATAAGTTTTGACGAAAATAACACAGAGAATTTTTTAAAAATAATGACATTTGTTGTAAATTAGAATTGAATTAATTAAAGCTTTTAATTATTGCTTAAAAATGTGTAAATAGTTATACATGCATTTAACTTAAATCACACCAGATAGATCATCATTTTTAGCAGCATAAGAAAATCTTGATATTAATTACAAATTTTAATTTAATTCATAAAATGTTCATATTGTTCAAATGTTTAAACGGTTCGATGTACAACATATGTTTCAGCTAAAATAACTTGGAGAGAATTTAAAAAAAACATTTGGAAATATCTTGAAATGAATTACAAATTTCAATAAAATTAATTGATTTTTTTTAAATGATTGTTTAAAATGTTTAAATAGTGAAACCTGCAATATATGTTTTAACTTAAATAACACAGGGAGAATAAAAAAATGTAACAATCTTGAAAAGAATTGCACATTTTTATTCAATTCATAAAATGTAATAAAAAATAATAATAAATACTTATATGTGCAACAAATGTTTAAACTAAAATAACAGAAAAATTTTTAAAAAACATTTTTAAAAAATCTTGAAATTAATTACAAATTGGAATTAAATTAATTAATATCTTTATTTAATTTTCCAAATATGTTTAAATAGCTATGTAGACCCAGATAAGTGGAAGAAAATGGACAGTGGCGGGAAAATGTATGCCGTCCTGTGTGGAGAGCTCAGTGCTAGCATTGAGGTCATATTGTAACATAGTGGATGTGCTAATTAATGTCATCAATTGAAATATGATTATTTTTATCATCTCATTGTTTTACTTTGGTCATGTAAGGGGACTGTGAATGCTCTGAACGGCCATAATACATTTTTAAAAATACAATAATCCCTCGTTTATCGTAGTTAGAGCATCAAAAACCTGTTTATGACGTTTTAATGTTATTAGAGCCCTGTAGACATGAAGTTCTTTGTTTACATCGCATTGTTCAGCCTACGGGATCACTGCAGGTACAGACAGCTGCCGCTAGCATAGCAAGCTAGCCAGATAACTAGTTAGCCTCTACAATTTACTTATTCTAAACTGAAGAAAGTGTTTCAAATGGAGTGGGGAAGGAGCGCAAAGAAGACACAAACTTACCACTTCCAGATGGAATGAGAGGAGAACCTTTTTTTCCCCACTCGATCTCAGCCATGACATGTCAGCTCAGCTGTGCTGGCTCACTAGTCAAGTCTCCATGCAGTGTGAAAGGTAATGTCATCTAACGTCATGTCTCATGACACTACTGATGCCTGGTGATCAGAATACGACACATAACTTGTCTTTTATGATATTTTTGAACTAATAATAGGCCACAGCCAACCACGAAGCACTAATCATTTATTAATTATTATTTGGAAAAACGAGATATAGCAGGGGATTCCTGTACAAAAAAAGTGTAGGGGGTACACCCGTTCAATCAAATTCAAATTGTGTTAAATTATGTTATATTTTTTATGTATATGCATACAAGACAATATCATTTTTAATCCAATTTTTTTAAAATTACAACACATTTGGAACTGCTTTGAGAAGAACAATTTGGGTTTCAACTTTTTTGTTTTGGATTTTGTTAGTAAAGAAAAAAAGTGCGTATAAAGCTGTCGGGATGAATGGAGGCTTGCTTTAATGTTAAAGAAAAATACTGGAGCAAACCCAAACATGTTAAAGAATCCAAAAAAAGGCGGCACGGAAAGTTCTCTTAATTTGTCATCAACACTCTTGAGAACCTCAAAACTAATTCATAACATCACCACAACACTGGCATTAAATTAAATAAATCTTAAAATGCTTCAGAGGGAAAAACATGGCCAGTTTTTGGGAAAAAATAAAAAAAATTGTCATAAATAAACTGTCAGCCAATCAGCTTGTTTGTGAAGCCCTTTGGGGGCGCAAACTTCTAATTGGAGACGTGCGGTGAGGCAGTGAGAATGAGACATACTGTACCCCAGGAATCGTTACCTTACTGAGGTGTAAAATACACGAAAACAAACATTTTGTTGGTATTTTTCAATCCAGTTTTAATGCTGCACTTTACACGGAGAGTCTTCTTTCACTTTTTAGCATCAAAAAGTTGCCTGCGAGTTGAAGATGACCATTTGTGGGTGCACTTGCTTTGTTTTTAAACATGAGAGTACCTTAGCTGAGCCGGGAAGTATTGGCATTTCATATTTGCACATGATGAAAGAAAATAAACGAAACAAAAGATGACACATTATTGATACCCTGTTTCAACCAAATACAGTAAGAGCTCTCAAGTTACTGTTTTTTTTTTTTTTAGAAAAAGAAGACATGGGCAGGCTTGAAGGTCTACTCTACATCCATCTCTTTATTACAATCATACTTCTCAACAATGGGAGATTTATAAATATTCTCTTTTGATTGCTAAAAGTCGGCACTTGTGGCGTGATTCCAGTTGTGGAAAGAAAACAACAAAAAAATCAAGCGGTCCTTACAAAGACAAATGATGACGTTTAGCGCTGGTATCCAAAGCTTGGAGAGCAAATCCTTCAAGCGGTTCTTTGAGGAACCATCATGTAGGGGTTCCCAAAGCATCCAAGAGTGGATCTTCCTGGTCCTGCTTGCATGAGCCTTCCTGAGTCCTCCTTAGAGTTCCAAAGCCAGCTACTCCATGCTTGCTCAAATGTTTCTGGTCCTGGGCTGTGAGGGCAAAGAATCAAACATTGCCCTCTTCCACACCAGAGGGAGGAATCCAGGGAATACAGCGTCCTCCTTTGCGGCGGTCTTCAAGCCAAGGCCATGGGGCACCAGGGCTCCCCCCTCACTGAGGCCACGTCGGAGGTCTGGGCCAGACCCACACTCCCGTACAGGCCGTCCGCTCCCGGGTACTTGAGCACCGAGCCCTCCCCCGATGTGGGCAGCACGGACGAGCTGACCTGCGAGCGGCATCACAACAACGGGTTAACGTTTTGGACGTAACAACAAGC